>NC_090940.1:157227025-157404525 GCF_040938575.1 Ambystoma mexicanum
CCTTCCCTGTGGCGCTGGGACTCCATGGAAAGTGATTCCCGCAGAGTCGCCAGTGCCGCCCGCCTGTCCATGTTGGACGCCAACATATCCTCCCTGTGTGCCTGGCAGATGGACTCTGTAGCCTGCTCCAGTCGCTCCATCAGCCTTTCTGGGGGGACAATGGAAGTGGCCACCCTATCCATGGCCTGTGCAATCATCTCGGATGATGCTGCCTGTTGGTTGGCCATACCATAGATGGATTGCTCCCAAGCGGTATTGCCAGGTGGCATACGGCCACCACGTTGACGGGCACCACACCTGCCTGGGGCAAGGCGGACTGCGCCTTGCTGTGCCGGCAAGGCCTCAGGCTGCAGGACTGCATTCCCTCTCTGATCTGCAGCCCCAGGAACAGGATCAGAGATTGTGTGGTGTGGCCCTGCATCCGTAACCACCGGAGGCTGAGCTGCCGACACTGACATCCCCATTGAGGGCAATGGCCCGGCTGCAGGTGGGTCGGACAGAGGAGATTCTCTCCCAAGAACACTCACCTGCGACTGCACATAGGTGTCATCCTCCGAGTCTACACCTGAATACTGCTCGGGGGAGGAACCCCCAGAGACACCCCTCGACAGCACGACCTGCAGCACTTGTGGGTTTTCACCCACAAACACACCACGTCCCTCACTTGTGGAAGGTCGGCCCGGGTTGCCCTCCTGGGACGGCTCAACCACCACATCCCCAGCATCAACAAGTGCTTCGTCCCCTGCAAAGACATGAAAGAGAAAAATGGAAACAGGCATTAGCACCATGGCATGCAACAAGGGCTGATGAACAACAGAGGCAGTAGTTCTACGACACATGTCCCACATGACTGGGAGACCTCCTATGCATTCACCATCACTGGGTCTGTAGGGGAGGCTCAGGGCATACAATGTACAGATTGGAGAGCAACGCCTGCTCACCATGCTGCCTAGCACTGCCATCACACATTGGCCGGTGATTGCCATGTCAAAGGCACATGCCATCACACACATGGCATGTGACATAGCCACCAAGTGAAGAGGGAGAGGAGGGCAACTTTTTTGGATTTCAACCACTCTGGTCCTGACATTGCATCATCACATCAATAAGTTAACATGTTGTACATGGATCTGCTAGTCCAAATTGGCCACGATGCACAGTGCCTTGTCTACATCAACAAAATGCAGTAAACAATGAGATTCCACCTCCCCATCACCTGTAAAGGAATCATATAGCATTCGTGAAGCACCGGTCCAGAAATGTATGAAGGTACAGCGGAGCACTGAGGGGTGGTGGGGCAGAAGGGGATGCCAGTCAACAATCCTACTGGTGCTGGTGTCATTCATGTCACGCAAGTGCAGGGGTGGGTGGCACAATGAAGTGCAAGGGGAAGTGGCGGCTGGAAGTGCTGTACAAGGTAAGTAGGACTTAACGTCAAGGGCAGATGGTGTTAGGCACAGACAAGTGCTGGGGGGGGGTGGCCTATAGGGGTACAGATACAATCATGCAGTGCTGTGGGCTCGGAGGGGACAGGGGAGGTACACACTACATCTGGCTCGGCAACGTCCTTGCAGATTTCTATGTGTCCTGCAGAGTTGTCACATGCCGCAGATATGTGCCCTTGGATTGGGGATCTCATCTTGGTGAAAAGGGTGAGGCGCTATTGAGCATGTGGCAGGCCAGTTTGCCAGAGGATGAGCATGATGCAGGACATTCCCTCTCTGCCACCCGGCACCTGTGGTCTGGGTTCACAAGATCCGAGTCATGCCAGGACTCTGCATTGGCATGGGGCTTCAGACAGGTGATCATGACCGTGGCAAAGACATCCAGTGTACCTGACATAGAGTGGAGCATGGAGTGGGCCCTGTCAGGATGGGAGTGAGCCTAAGGGGGAGCTGGATGGGGGGGAGATCTTGGCAGCATGAGCCTCGACTGACACACACTTCATGGGTTGGAATACCAAGAAGGTGTGTGACAGTGGTGAGGGTGGCTTTGCCTGTGGGGTGGTGAGGGTGAGCTGGGAGGAGAGGAGAATGTGATCACTCCAGGAGAGAGGAGTGCAGAGATGGACGGAGAGGGGAAAGTCAGATGAGATCAGAGCATCAAGAGTGTGCCCTGCAGAATGAGTAGGGACAGACGGGAGTCTAGAGGGTGAGAGGGAGTTGCTGAGGTCACAGAAAGGTCACGTGGGGGGGTCAACAAGCATGCAGGTGGATGCGTACAGCACCAAGGAAGAGGATTTCTGTGTCTGGGGACATGAGTGAGGAGGAGAGGTGAGGACACTCAGAAAGGAAGTAGTACATTTGACCAGTTTTCCCAGACACAGTACGCACAGTTTGTGAATGTCAAGGTGTGGTAGAGAGAGACGTCACACAAGCCATTCCAGAGTGGAGTAGGTCTAAGTAGGAGTGACAGTGGCAGGAATACCCTCAGGGAAGCCAAGGGCACACCCCCCCTGCACAGTAGTGGCGGGCCAGGGAGAGGGTCTCCTGAACATCAGGTAGGAGTGTGTGAAGGATGCAGACAGAGCTGGCCGTCAGACATGTTTCCATGAGACCAAGGATGTCAAGGTGCATAACCTCATGTAAGTGACAGATATCGGAGGAATGCCTGATGCAGCCGCAGTGAAAGGAGTGTAATTGTGGAGGAGGTTGACAGCCTTGGAGGACTTACGGGGAGTGCTAGAGATCAGAGGTGCAGCATGTGTAGGAGTTGGAGTGGGAGGCGGAGAAGGATCATGGGAGGGTGCAGGGAGGCAGTGCAGGATTGATGAGGAGAGAGGAGGAGGGACAGCAGGAGAGGAAAGGAAGTTGATGAGATGTGGGTAGCATTTCTCAAGGAGAATGAGGTTGGCCTAAGGGCCTTGGACTGAGATGCTCCCATTACCATGCACATCAATTGTGGCCTCTGAGGATTGGAAGGAGGCCAGGAGTACACCCCAACGGGTCCCACCATTGATGGTGGAAGAGGAGCAAGGAGAGAGGACAGGGACCATGTGAAGGGTCTATGGGACAGGCAAAGGCATGTATGAGCAGATGTCAGTGAGAGTTAGCTTTGAGTAGGCTCAGATGCACTTGTCAGCAATAGGGTGGGTCGCATTGGAGGGCAGGGTGCCCTCATTTGACTGTTAGCAAGCAGGTGTCGTGAGTAGGGCACGATGGTCTGAACTGTAGAAGTCAGGGAAGATAGACCATGAAGAGCAGCATGGAGTGTGAGGGAATGGGGCTCGAAACCAGACGGTACCAAAGCACACAGGTAGGAGGTGGATGTCAAGGCAACATCCACAGTATGACAGCATGTTGGTTGGCATTTATATACAGAGGACGCATTAGCATGTGGTATCATTGCATGTCAGGCATGTGAAGATGAAACTTGAATGGCTGGGGGAAAGTATAGGAATGGTATGTAAGACATCAGATGAATAGACAGGGGAGTATGAGCAACAATGTAGTGACAAAATGACAATTCAAGGGCAACTTCCATGGTGTAGGGCCATATGTGCACTGTTGCCAGTTGGGATAGTGCTGTGGGCAGATGGTGTTGCACTGAACATACTGGATGAGGCACATGGGTGCCACTATCAACTCTGCCACACACCCCCTTGACAGGCACCCAACATGAATGCTTCACACACACACCATGCACATGGATAATACACACATGCATGTGCACTCACCGGATGATGCCTCGTAATCAGGGAGATCTCCCACACCTTGGAGTTGTCCCTCGGTGACGTAGGATCCAGCTACGGACTCGTGTGGTGTGAGTTCTATTTCCTGTGCTGGGGACCCACCTCCAGTCACCAAGGTTGCGGCATGACTTGAGGCCAGCTTATCCTTTGCCCTGCGCTTAAGGTCATTCCAGCGCTTCTGGCAATCACTAGCTGTGCGCCTCACTACTCCAAGGGCACTTATTCTGTCAGCAATGGTCTGCCAGTGTGCCTGGCGTCTGGCATGTGTGGTCTTGGACCCTGCAACGATGACCATTTCCCTAACATGATCTGACACATACTGAACAAGTGCATTCAGTTCGGCGTCTGTGAAGCTTGGCTTCCTTGATGGGCCGGACTGTGCAGCCGTGCCTGGGGCATCAGCCTGTGCCGGACGTGCACTCTTCCTCTTGCGCTTGGAAGGGGGTGGGGATCCAGAGTGTCCTACGCCGCTGTGGACACTAGGGGCAGGAGCCGTGGTGGACTCAGTACTGGGTGTGTGGGATTGCACACTCAGCATGGGAGTAGGTGCAGGCATTGGGGGTAGTGGGATGGGGTCAGGCCTGATCTGAGGTGCATGAACTAGGACCGACACAGTCTTGGCAGGGTGTATGAGAGGTGGGGTGGATGGAGCCACACCCTGGCTACGGGGGCCAGCAGATGACCTATCTGGCATAGATGCGCGTGCCCTGATGACACCAATGTGCACCGGTGCACGTGCAGTGGACCTGCTGACCTGGATGTCAGCGATGGGATCACCCTCGGACAGGTCTGGTGCCACAATGGGCTGGTCCGACAAGGGCTGATCAGGGTTGGTATCAGCCACATGACCCTCAACTGGGGGGGGGGGGGGCATGGGTGTCCCTGACTGGTCCTCCAGACTGGGGGGGACAGGGGCACCCTGCAAGTCACAACCACGTCCCCTAGTGGATCCTCCACGGCCACCACGTGTGGCTCGGCCACCTTTGCCACCCTTACGGCTTGCACGCCTCCCAACCATGGCACTGATGTTATTGTGCGTATGGGAGTCGGTGTGCACAATTGTCCTGGGCAATTGGGTGTCAAAGGGGTTGGGTACCAGATGGTATTCGTACCCTAGTGCAGTGGCAAGGCTATATGACACCCCTGGGGAAAGATGACGGGTCACGCAACGCACAGGCACCCCAGAAAAGTTAAGGAACGTGCACAATACCCCTCCTAGACCACGTGTGCTGATGGAAAACCCTGCACTACGCTGTGGCATCCAGTAACACAATGAACGTATGCGTGTCACACGCAGCCTAGAATGACCTCTGAAGGGGTAGGCTACACACGGGGCAAGCACAGAAGTTAGATACGTGCGTGACTCACCGTCTGCCAGGTAAAAGAGCGTGAAAAATGAGCGCGTTTGGTTGGCAACACCCCCGCCAAAAGAAGATGTGTACGCTGTCTGAGGAGACAGGACAACAGTAGAAGGGGACACTGTTTGAGGGAACAGGCCCAGGTAAACCAGTACAAGAGGAAAAAGAGAAAAAGCTGTCAGAGGTAACAGGGAGTACGAACTGGAAACGCCGTGAAGTAAATCGCGTGTGAAACGACAAGAAGTACAGAATTCACCCACTCGCTCTCCACGAAAAGTACATACAGGGAAATGGTGTTCTACACTACCTTATATACAGGCCCACACGTACACCGTCACTTACGGCGTGTACGTGCTTGGCCCATGTTCACCAATCACACGCTTTGTCACTTCTGCGTGTGGATCCTTTTTCACCAATCACACGCTTTGACACTCCTGCGTGTAGCTCACTTTTCACCAATCACACGCTTTGTCACTCCTGCGTGTAGATCCATTTTCACCAATCACACGCTTTGTCACTCCTGCGTGTAGATCCATTTTCACCAATCACACGCTTTGACACTGCCCGTGCAGGTAACTATAGACGCACATATGCTGGTGACGGGTTTTCGCGCGATTCGCTGAGTGTGGGGTTTTCACGTGCAAAATCACTCCCTATCAGGCTGTCCACGCGTTCAAACACGAAAGACCACGCTCCTGGCCAGGAGGCCAAATTACAGTCCCCCAGAGCCCTGAGCACGCTCCCACCTGCCATCTGCTGCTGCCTGACTGCCTGCTGGCCACGTGCCCCACAGTGCTGGTGGGTGGGGGTGGTGGGAGACATGGGTGGGGGCCTGGTGGAGGGTGCCCCTGGTGGATGGGGGGTGGGGGTGGTGGTAGACATGGGTGGGGGCCTGCTGGCAGGTGCCCCTGCACTGCTGGGGGGTGGGGGTGGTGGGAGACATGGGTGGGGGCCTGGTGGAGGGTGCCCCTGGTGGATGGGGGTGCAGGGGGACATGATCAGGTGTGCAGGGTAGTCCCCTGTTTTGTGGGGCCGTGGAGGGTGTACAGGGTACACCTGTGAGGGCCCACCCAGCCTATTCGCGTGTGATAATTCCCACGCACCCCTGTAATACACGTACCCTGGCCAATCGCGTGTTGAACTTCCCGCTACCCCTGTAATACACGCACCCTGGCTGTTCGCGTGTGATAATTCCCGCGTACCCCTGTGATACACGTTCCCTGGCCTATCGCGTGTTCTACTTCACGCGTACCCCTGTAATACACGTTCCCTGGCCAATCGCGTGTTGAACTTCCCGCTACCCCTGTAATACACGCACCCTGGCTGTTCGCGTGTGATAATTCCCGCGTACCCCTGTAATACACGTTCCCTGGCCTATCGCGTGTTCTACTTCACGCGTACCCCTGTAATACACGTTCCCTGGCCTATCGCGTGTTCTACTTCACGCGTACCCCTGTAATACGCGTTCCCTGGCTGTTCGCATGTGATAATTCCCGCGTACCCCTGTAATTCACGTTCCCTGCCTAGTCGCGTGTAGAACTTCCCGCGTACTCCTGATTTGAAGATTGCCCGCTTTGCTTTTCTTGTTTGCCTGCCCTGTGAAGTGGTCCAGGGTTAGCGCAGCCCTTAGCGATGATTTAGCGATTTTGATGGCTTTTCCTTGCGCGAGGGCGTTCTTGGGGGCGTTACTGGCGCTGCTGCAGGCTCGCTGCGATTCTCTGCGCCACGGCTGGTTTGGGAGCATGAAATCCATGAATACGCTGTGCGCGGAAATCAGTTTTAGCGCACGTGCCTGGCGCAGACTATCGCAGGCGCGCGCTGTGCGCCAGCCGCAGGCGCTACTTGTGCGCTGGATTCTATGAATTACCCTGTGTATGTCCCACTGTGTGTCTCTGGATTTCTTGTCAAGATCCTGAGAAGATACGCAAACTAACCAGCAAAGTCCATTCACTGTCTCGAATATCATCCAGGTTCCCAGGGCCTACCAGGATTATACAGACATGTTTTCAACTGCCATAGTTCAAGCCCTTCCTCCTCACAGACCTGAAGACTGTGCTATTGATACTGAACCCTCAGCAGTGATTCCCTTTGGAAGGATGTTCATTCTAGCAGAACCTGAGAAAAGAGCCCTCCGAGAATACCTGGGTACTAACTTGGAAAATCCACTATACGACCATCCAAATCCCCGGCAGGAGTTTCGGTGTATTTTGTTCCCAAGAAAGATACCAAAGAGCTTAGGCCTTGCCTGGATTATCGTGGTCTAAATCAATGCACTCTCAAGGACCGCTACCCATTGCCCCTAATCTCGGATATCCTGGAAGCGGTAGCTGTAGTGTTCACGAAATTAGATCTCTGAGGTGCCTACCATCTGATCCGTATCAAGGAAGGCGATGAATGGAAAACAGCCTTTAGAACACCCTTTGGTCATTTTGAGTACTTGGTTATGCTCTTCGGACTTGCCAATGCCCCAGCGGTCTTTCAACGTTTTATGGACTGGGTGTTCTCCGATATGCTGTTCCTCTTCGCCATAGTATACCTGGACAACATACTGATATACTTCAAGGACCGTCTGAAGCATGAAGAACATGTTAAAACAGTTTTACAATGCCTACGTGAACATAAGATCCTGGCCAAACCCACGAAATGCCTTTTCCATATATCTACTGTTCACTATCTCGGAATCGTCCTCAGCCCAGAAGGAATTGGAATGGACCGTTCTAAAGTAGACTCCATTCTATCTTGGCCTGTTCCAACTACTGTGAAACAAATTCAATCCTTCCTGGGGCTTGCTAACTTCTACCGGAAATTCATACCTTCCTTTTCGGAGATTGTACATCTGATCATTACATTATTGAAGAAGGATACACCCTTTCACTGGACAGCAGTCCAAGATGAGGCGTTTCAACAGTTAAAGTCAGAGTTTACACAAGCCCCCATCCTGGCCCAACCTGACATTGATCGACCCTTCCTAGAGGAAACGGATGCCTCTAACTACGCCATCGGGGTAGTCATGAAACAGGAATTTGACTAGGCAATTTGTAGGCGATGACACATATTTTTGATGAAATGATGAATGCCTGCAGAACTACATGAATGAGTAGGTCATCTAAGGACTTACTCAGCCACACACTACTACTAGAACAGCAGTGGTATTTGCCTATTGAGGTAGCAAGAGCCAAAGGTAGGCTTTGCTCTCCAGATGGGCGTGTGCAAGCATGGTAGCATCCAAAACAACAATAGCATGATAAGTGCCAAAATAAAAGGACAGCAATGGCCCTTGGTGCCGAACCATGTCAGGAACCGTTGTGCCGTTACACAGATAAATACAGAGGATGGCTTGAAGAGGCAGATTGTTCTTCTACACGCAAAACAGCAATTCACTTGTCATGAGAGTAGTTTGAGTCCATCACGCAAGCTAGGAATGCGAATATCTCAGATATGAGGAACCTTGGTAACCTTCATTGAGTGTCAGACATAGGTATGATTGGTCGCAGGGGGAGGGTATGAATCCTACATTGATTTGCAAAAAGGTGTGTTTAGCATTGGACTCTAATGCACAGCTTATTTGGATCAACCTTTGACTTGTGCATTTCCATCACTCTATGAAACATCATGCCCTGAGGAAGGCTTAGTGGCTAGAAGTAGTGTGCACACTCACAGCCGAAACTCAAGTAGCGCATCACAATTGAGCGTGTAGAATTTGAGTTTCAATTGTACCCATAATATGTTTGTTATGGATAATACTGTACGTAGGTGTCTATTTACCTTGTATACCACATAGTACAGAGTAGTGCTACACGGGATATTTAAGGGCTTGGTACTAGCTGGGATTTAACACCAGGATGCTATTGCAGTTGTCAACTTTCTTTCTTATTTTCTCAGTTTTGCACATCATGAATGTACTGTGGGTATGAATGTAACTGTATGGATGCGTGCGAGTAGGCTTGGTGGGTAGGTTTGTAATGTTCCATTGGAGTTATGTATTCACTTGTTTGATGTCTTTGATTCATAAATGCACCATGCACTTTGGTTTTTCTGTTGCACTTTATTCATTCTTTGAACATGAATAATACATTAACGAATTAAATACGATTTTAAGGATCTTGCCTTGGAATCTTATTAATCTCTTTGATTATTTGAATATATGTCATACAATTGTTGTGTTTCTTGATGTTGAAAATGTTGGATGATAGATATGTTTGTATATGCTTTGTTTCTTCATTACTCTCTTAACGATTCAATTTCAAATTGTAAAGGTTTAATTTAAACCATATGCAATAAAAAAAGAAATGGGTGCAGTATGGGTTTTTTCGTTGCTGGACACACTACTAATAATGATAACGTTTACAAGGTGGGCAATCATTATTAGCAAGATGAATTTGAAATTAAACAAATTGGAATAAAAGGCTTATATGCAAAATTCTAGCTTTCACAAATGGATTGTTTTAGAATATTGAAGATGAACGGTATGTATGGAATATGAATGAGGGAGAAATAATGATTTATTGAATCATTTTTGTACCTTTTTTTACATATTAAACAAGAATGAAAATAAAATAAGGTTTAACTAGATGCAGCTTCCGTTTCTTTCCCTAGTCTTTCCCCAGTTCCACTTGGCACACTTGTTTAATGTATAATTGTTCTATCCCCGAGTGCCAGTGAAGTAGGGGATCCCACCAAGGTTTTATTTTTTTATTTTATTTAAGCCATATGCAATAAAAAAAAAAAGAAATGTTTGTGCAGTATGTTTTTTTTTCGTTGCTGGACACACTACTAGTAGAACAGCAGTGGTATTTGCCTATTACGGTAGCTTGAGCCAGAGGTAGGCTTTGCTCTTCAGGGGCGGGGGGGTGTGCAAGCATGGTAGCATCCAAAACAACAATAGCACGGTAACTGCCAAAATAAAAGAATATATTTAAGAATCCAATCAAGGTTCTATAAAAATAGGACTTTAAAGTAAAAGAACAGCAAACTATTACAAACACTAGCTACTCACTGCTGTAGTGAGATCCACATAAAATGCAGACTTTGGGAGAGAAGAGCACTCTGGGTATTGAGGAACAGTGGTCAGCAGGTAAATAGTCTCGTAGAGAGTAAAGCAAAGGTCAAGAATATGTCCATAAAGCATAAAGGTGTGGTCTTAGATGTCACCTGGGCCCATATAACAAGGCCAGATGGACAGAATCACTGATTTATACCTTATTGTCTTCTTTCAGAGCCTTGCCAGATTGTGCCAGGCATTTAGCCACGTTCCAGTGATTTGAGTTGGGTTAGAGGTGGAAAGCTGGCTTGTCGGGATACAACAAAATGGAGTGGTTTTGCAAGTGGCAGCAGCTTCGTGCTTAAAGAAGCTTGGGACGGGCAGGAGATGTTTGAGTCGGCGTAGCTCGAAGGCTCCATGGGGTCTTGACGCAAGGAAAGTGGGGGTTCACCTTCAGAGTAGAGGAGGCTCGATTGGATCCAACAAAGTGGTGCAGTTTGACAAGCGGCAAAAGATTGTGGCGTGACGAAGCTTGCGACCGGCAGATGGTGTTTGGGTCACAGCAGCTGGAAGGCGGTCAAGGTGCAGAAAGTATCAAAGGTGGAAGGAGTTCACAGCACCCAAAGAAGCTTGAAGCGATTGGAAGGTGCAGAGGGAGGGAACGGCAGCTTCGTTTGGACCTTGCAGCACTGGGGGACCCTCCACTGAGTCCCTCATAAAAGAGGGTCCTTCTTCTGCCCTTTCCAGCCAGTATGTTTACCACGAGCCCTTAGGGTTGCCACTTCAGTAGGCAGAGTCCTGGGTACCATTGTCCAGCAGCAGTCGGGTTTCTATCCCATAGGTTTTTCCCCTGAGTGGTTAGGGAAAGTGTCTGCACACACCTTGGAGGTCCTTGTCTTCACCCAATGAACTTGGACAGCCTTTACCGCAACATCCTTCCTGCGAAATCCTCTTCAAATAGTTCCAAGATAGTTCCCATATGTTTCCTCAAGTTATTCTTGAATATAATTCCCAAAGATGACTAATACAAAGGGGTGGCCTTTCACACCTTATACAGTCACTTTGCCACAGCGGATTGGTGCACTGCAAGCCTTCTTAAAGGGGAGCGATCCTGGTTGTTGTAGCATGGGTTATTCCTTGTGATTAAGTCATCTCACATACCTCTTTGTGCTCCCATGCAGGTGATGGAGGCTATCCCTTGAAGCCGTGGCTACTTACCCCTGTGCGGAACCAGCGTAATAGGCACGAAGAGGAGTACAATCGGGTACATACCCGTTCCCCTGTCGTGATTGAGCAAACCTTTGGCCTGTTGAAGGCACGGTTCCGCTGCCTAAGCAGGTCTGGGGGAGCAGTCCTTTATGGCCCTGAGAAGGTGGCAAAGATCACCATGGTCTGTGTAATGCTGTACAACATGTGCATCCGGAGAAATGTACCACTGCCACCTGACATTGGCATGCATTCACCGGGTGAGGATGATGAGGATGGTGATGGAGGAGAAGCAGCACCCCTGCCAGTACGTGATGCACAAGATGGCCGTGCTATACGCCAATCACTGATTGACGATTACTTCTGAACCACAGGGACGTTGATGGTTATGTGTCAGTGCTACACTGAGCACTGGGACCGTGTGGACATGGACACAGGGTGTGTGGGGGAGTTGGGCACTGTGCGCTGTTGTGAATTGAATGGACACACACGAAATGAACAATGTCCAGGCATTAAATGATTTTTAACACAACAGGTGTATTAAGATTATTTACAAAAAAGTGCTTCCCTCCTCCACCACTCACATGCCCTCCTCCCTCCACCAAAACACCCCATACCCCCCAAACACCCCATATCCCTCCACACACCCCATACCCCCCAAACACCCCATACCCTCCAAACACCCCATACCCCCAATAAACACCCCATACCCATCAATGAACACCCCCTTAATCCGCTCTACACCACCAACACCACCTCCCTCCTCACCCATTGTCACCCCACACTATTTCAGTTTTTATTTGTGTCCGGGGGCAGCATTTTGGTCTGCCTAGCACTGCGCCTCGTCATCCGCACAGGGCTGGAGGGAGCGGAGCTTGCAGGTGTGGACGATGGGGTGGATGCAGATGAGATTTGCACCGCCGGTGCAGGTTGTTGGCGCTGCTTTGGAGCATGCTGGTTAGGACCTGCGTGACGGCCCCCAAACTGTCACGGATCATGACTGCACTAGAATTTATGGCCGCAATGGTCCCAGCATTGGCCTCACGGATCTCTCGTCGTGTTTCCTCGCCGTCAGCCACATACTGGCGCACCAGCTCGATCATCGAGTCCTGCCGGGACTCTAGCCTTGACAGCAGTGCCTCAATGTCAGTGGGGGCTGTGGAGGTAGAGGATGCTGCGGCTGGGTGGGCCATTGCAGGGCTGGCCTCTGGGGTGGTTGTGAGATCTGGACTGTGCAATTGAACTGCAGAATCCAGCATGGGACTGGACAGTGTGCCCTGCGTGGTGTGTTGGGGGGTGGACGTGGGCTTGGGGTGTGGGGACATTCCACATGGATTGTTCCATCAAGGTCCGCGTACTCCTCCGCTTTCACATCCACATTACTGAGTGGGGCTGTGGCTGCTGCCTCACCCACTGAACTTGTGGCAGCGGACTGGGTGCCATCAGCCTCCCCTTCAGCTGTTCTTGGCAGCTCAATAGTTACACTCTCATCAGCTGGTGTGGTTTCCTCATGTGCCTGCCTGGCCTGTGCACATGCCCTGGGTTGCACTGTGGGCCGCGGTGCTGCCCCAGAGGTGGAATGGCCAGTGCCCTGTGGTCTGGCCCTGGATGTAGATGGCCTTGGGGCAGGGTCCTGACTTTCACATTCTGCATCAGTGCCTGTGGGGGAAGAAGAGATGCAGGGCATCCGTGATGGTGTTACATGCAAGATACATGAGTTGGTGCTGCACAGTATATCATTTCTCATGCTTTGCAATCTTATAGGTGTGTCACACAGGGTAGTTTCAAGGGGGGGGCATATTGGCACGAGCCGTGGCGTCTCCATTCGGTACTGATGCGTACCAGGTGGCATGCCATTGTATTGAGGTTTTTGTGATGCATGACATGCAAATGGTCCCTGTGTGTTGGGTAATGGGATTGGCACACAACATGCATTTCATTGTGGCAGGGTTTGGGCCTCCATCTGGTCATGGATTGTTTATGTGTGTATGATGGGCCGTGCATTGGCTTGGCTCACTTTCACATCAGCTGTACTACGTCATGGTATTGCCTACTGGGGTTTGCAGGGTCACTCACCTCCATCTCCCGATGTCGCGGCACCCGTCTCCATTTCGCCAAAGCCCTCTATTGACTCCATTTGGATGGTCGTGCTGCAGGTTTCCTCCCAGCGCATCAGTCTCACTAGTGAGTGGGTACCCCCGCCTGTGGCCATGGACTCCCTGCGATTGCTGGCCAGGATGTTCCGGACCCTGAGACGGAGGTCGTCCCATCTTTTTTTACAGTCTTTGACTGTGCGGGGGTGGTGCCGACCGCTGACACCTTGTGTGCAACCTCCTCCCAGATTTCCATCTTCCACAGCTGGACCTCCCAATTGAGGTTATTAGCAAAAACCTCTTCTGCATTGGCTGCAAGGGTGTCAGCCAGCATGTTTAGCTCCTCATCGGAGAAGCGCTTCTTGCGCAAGCGGGGGGTTTTGCAGGTAGCCTTCGACATGCTGGGTGGTATGGCACTGCTCTCTCCTCTGTATCACTGCCGGATTGGGAGGATGGCAATGGATTGTCTTTTTAATGATGGCCGCCGGCGCATTTCCCGTTCCGACGTGATGACGTTACTTCCGGGTCCAGTATTACAAGCCTGGTATTACCATGATGTTATTTCCGGGTCGTTATTAAGGGGTTGCTCCTTGGAGGAGGCAGTATCGGCGGGTCCCATGATGCCGCTATCGGGGGTTGCAGGGCCTTTAGCGGCATGGCGGTACGGCCATTACCGGCATGGGGGTTTGCGCATGCTCGCGCACTCGTAATCAGCCGCTATTAGCGGTGTCAAGGGAGCACGGATCCGCTACTTCCTCCATGCCGGTAATGACTCCGTTTTTACCGCGATTCTCGTAATGAGGCCCATAGAATTGTTTGAGCATTGTGATAAGGAGTTTGGCCTTTCAAAACTTGAAACATTTAGATCTTATTGAATTATGCACAAGGTGTTCCACACAGGAAACGAAAGAGCTGACACATGGCACCAAAGTACATTCCTGTCCTTAATCATGACTGCTCACTGCACGAAAAGTCTTTTTTCCGAAATGAACACACATTTGGACACACCCAGGTCTCAAGTTGAGGGTACATGCAGGGGGACGCAGTCCACCCACTTTTTTCAGAGGGTGGACTCAGCCCCCCCCCCCCAGCTAAAATGAGAAACATTGAATGTCCTCTTTAAATTTATGCTAAATGCAGGGATCGAACTACAGTCGTCAGGCTTGTAGGCGGACACTTCACCATTGCACTATATATAACTGGTGAAAAATGTCAAACAACTGAAGGTGAAATGTCCCATTTCGGTATTGCAAGTCCCATGGAAAACATTTGTATTGGTTCTTGGAGTTTAAAACATGCACACCTTTAACATTTTCAAAAACACTATTAGAAGAAAATATTCTCTCTTGGTTTTGTGTGTGTGTTGACTCTATGAAAGGCGAATACCATTCGTCCTGTGCAATTTTGGTGGTTATGCAAAGCCAATTTAATGAAATGTGCATATTTCACCATAATATGCTAATTTCTGGCGACGTCGTATCCCATTGTGTTTGTTGATGAGTCCCCCAACTTTAATTTTTAGGACTTTACCCCTGGACTCACCCGTATGACTGATTTCCCACACATACATGGAGCCATGGGAGAAAAACATGGCTGAACTAAAATCAGAAGATGAATGGGAGCAATTATGCCACAACATCCAAATAAACTAAAAAAAATCCTCAATAGAGGGGGAGAACGTCAGGGGAATGTCCCACGGAAACTCCACAAAATGTTCCCCAACCACTCTGATACATGCATGCGGGGTGGGGTGTAGAAGGGGACAGTGGTAGCTCCCACCTTGCGGTCCGTGCAAGGTTGAGGGTGTTCTGCTTCTCCACCCTTGCATGGCCAATTGCATATGTTGGAGAGGGCACTACACTACAGATATTGACCAGAGGAACGGGCCTTTCTCAGCATTGCGGCCGATACAGGATTTAGGGGCGCCAGCTTCATGGCTCAGGTCATGTGCTGGAGGAAGGAGTCAGGGAGAGGTGTTGATTGACACCCCCCCACACCCCGTGTTTCCTTCTACCTGCAAAATGACAAGGAAAGATGGTGGCAGAGGCAAGGAACCAGCATGTGCAGCAGAGAAAAACAGAGATAAGTAGAAACAAATAACATCTATCAAATTCTGGGCGTGTGTGTGTGTTTATGTGCAGGAGAACAGTTGTCTATGGGGGACAGGCAGCATGAAAATGTGTTTTAACTAAAGCAGTGCTGGCATAATGTGTTGGGCACATGAACCAAGGAATTGCTTTACTTTGTCAATGCAAACTGGGATATACTGTTGGGCACAAACAGGCTGCAAATAAAATGTGTTTTACAGGACAATGCTGACATACACTGGTCACCGGAAGCACAGAAATGTGCTCTTATAATGGCATGCTGGCATATTTTGGGGACACTCAGCATGACAGTGTGTGTTTAAAGTGGTGTGCTGGTATAATCTTGGCCCAGCGAGCATGAAAACGTGTTCACACAGTGACAATGCAAACATATATTGGGCACAGTCATCATCAAAATGTATACTTTCAGTGGCATGCTAGCATATAATGGGTACAGACAAAATGAGAATGTGTTTTTACATTGGCAATTCCACATATTCCACTGATGCCCCGTGAAAATGTCTTTCCAGTGGCAATACTGGCATATATTGTTGGCCACTGGCTGAATAACAATTTGTTTTATAGGGCAATGCTGGCATACTCTATATTGTTGAGTACTTGCAGCATATTTTAAAGGGCAATGCTATCAAATTAATAAAACAGACCTCAGGGGGGTTTGTTTGACACACCCAGCATGAAGTGTTGCCAAGTGCTCCTGTGCACAGGTATCCCTACATATTATCCCCACCAAAAATATTGCCCTATATATGGTCTTCTGTCTCGCCATAGGCGATATTTTTTGGGGGGGATAATTTGTGGGAGCGGGGGTTGTGGGGGTGTCCCCCGCAGGGTCCATGGCTCAATATCGCCACAAAAATATGGCGATATTTTTGTATCCCGATATTTTTGCGGGGATATTCACACATGTAACCGTGCACAGTAGGTGACCTCGCACTATTTAAGTTTTCCTGTTTTCTTCTACCGAGTAGATTATAAACGTCTATTTTTTTCCTTATCGTTGTGAAATGTGTGCTTTAAAAAGCACCACTTAAACCGATCAGCTTTTTTAAAAAAAGCCTTGGGATAAAATGCACCCGAAAAGCCATAATCATAAACCTGCCTAGAGGTTTGGCCTTGCTACCTGTTCTGACTGGGCCATTCTGTGGTAAGTTTTTCTGCCTCCGCGCCCCCTCCACTAAATTGCCATTGGAAGGACACAAAATGTAGCCTGCCCTTAGCTAAGCATTTCCTGGTAAGACATTCTTTCTGCAATGGAAGTGACTGTAGGGGACCCAGTGGCGCCAGATTTGAGTATCCCCGGGAGCCCTCGGTCTGTCTGACCAACTAGAGTGAGCACCGCACATGTCTAGCTCTTGCTGTCCTTCAAGACCTGGGTGCCACAGAGTCCCTCTGGCCCTGCAGGCAGTGAGCTCCATTGTTTCCTGGCCATTCAAGTGAACCCACAATGACCATCATCTCAACTAGAGCGCGCACAGTAGGCCTCTTGCTTTTGTTGGCAGCCAAGTCCACACAAGACCCTGGTGCCAGTGCGCCCCGGAAGCCCTCATGGTACCGAACCACAGGCCTATCCTGAGTGTGCTCATCGCATCTCTTGCTCTTACCACTGCCCACTTGCCCTTGCAAGATGGAGGTGCAAAGGAACCCCAGAAGCACACAGACCCTGCAGCTGGAGATCTTCATAGGTTGAAAAAAGTCACATGACCAGGACCTGGAAGGACCATCACCAAAAGCTGAGCATGTATCCTTTTGTGATGCCCCCTGCTTGCCCCCAGAATATTCTGGCACTGGAGTGCCCCAGAAGTCTGTAGGTCCCACTGAACTTCCACATAACTAGATTTATTGCGTACTTGTTGCGCACCGCACCCATGCAAGATCATGCAAGATCCTGGTGCCTGAGCGCCCCAGAAGCCTCGTGGCATGCATTCAGGGAGCTCCATTGGGTCCCAAGTGGTCACGTTCCATGGGCTCCTCAACAATGCAGCCACTATGGCGTCCATACTGTTGGGCGGACAGGCCAAGGTCCTACTTAGTTAAATTGTCGGGGTCTACCAGTCAGATGTTTAATTTGTTAGCCTCTCGCCTATTTCCTTATTTTGTTGGTCACTACTAGCTCCTTAATTTGTTGGTTGCTATTGGCCTAACAATTGACACGCTAGGTCCTTACGGTCTATCATACCGCCTGCTAGTCTCTACTGACCAATTCCTCATGCTGCCGATTGGGCCGCCTGCACATGGAACGTCATATCCCCAAACGTCTCCTCACTGCATTCTCCCTATCTTTCACATGGGCATTCCATGCACTCATCAACAAGATCCTCTCCCTCTCCCTAGGTTATCTCCTAGCACCCTTGGACCCTATTCCCACATTTCTATCCACCCACAAAAGGCACTGGGCCCACTTCACCTCTATCCTCCCCACATTTTCACCTTGCCTCCCACAGAGACCTTGCCCACTCTAGAGCTTGGCTACGCTCCCCACAGACTTGTCCCGTGAAGTATTGAATGCAAAATCACTTTGCAACACATCCTCTTTCCCCAGAGACTATGCTCACTCCTTCCAACCCAATCCCTCCATTATTGCAGTCAATGAGATATGGATCCCTATCCCAAAATATTATCTTGCCATACATGCACCTCGCGCCTCTACTTTCTTCTCCTCTCCTCCACTGGGAGGCAGCTGAGCCGGACCCATAATTAAACAATAATCCACTAGCAGGTAATGCCCCGGGGCCCATAGTTACAGTTACAGTTAGAACCCCCGGGGCATTACCTGACTCAGTAATGAAAAGTGAGGGGATTAGTGTTATTAGTACCACGGTCCGTTTCGGAAAGGAAATAAATAAATAAATAAAGGCCCGCTGGGAAAGGGAAAACAAAGGCGGTTTTCTCTTTCCATGGCGGCCATGAAAAATAGTTAAAAACAGTAAACAAACCAAATGGCCTCCATGGAAAGGGAGAAGGGAGAGAAGGGACTACAAGTAGTCCCTTCTTCCTTTCCAACATGGCGGCCATTCTAAAAATAGGGAAAAACGTAAACACAAAAAATGGCCTCCATGGAAAGGAGAGAAGGGACTACATGTTATCCCTTCTTCCTTTCCATTGCAGCCTGTCGCAAATTGAGAGTGGACACACTGGACACAGAGGTGTTTCCAGCATGTCCACTCCCGATGAGGAGCAGAAAAGCAAGTAAGTGGAGCTAAGGGGGCGGGGGGAGGAAGGGAAATCTGTGGAGTGGAAGGATGGTGGGGGTGGAGGGGGCAGAGAGAGCTGAACACTTACCTGAATCCCCAGCAGGGGAAGATGGCAGCCTCCAGCCATGCGGAGGCTCGGAGCGGGGGGATTACCATGTGTTAATTCCCCTGTTACCCCTATCCCTTTGATCTTTCTGCCTTCTACCACTTCCTCCTACACTGTCCTTTCCCCTTCTACACTCACTCCCTTCTACCTACACTCTCAGTAAGTGCCAAATTAAAACATATTCAATAGTATCCTACCATGCTGAAGTCAGGCCTTCCTTCCACTCCATAGCACTCTCTTCACACAAGCTCTACTGTGCAAGCAAACATGTGACTCAACTCTGCACCCCCCCCCACCATTTACATAGCAGCACCCAGTTCACTTTTTCAACCCGTCTCCCCCTCACCCCCAACCTTGGATCACCCTGACAATAAACCAGCTGAGAACACCCAAGTGACTCCGTATGTGACAACGCTATGAGTCCTGATCTCCTCCCCTCGCCGCCTCCTGGGGGGAGTCCCTCGTTTGCTACGTCTTCTACCCTGAGCTCACCTAAGGCCAACTAGTGTACAAACCTCGGTGGCACACTCCACTTCCATCCCTGAAAACTATCCCCTCCCCTTCAGGCCATGTTCACTCTTCCTTAACCCCACTCCATGTCCTCCTTTCTCTTAAATCAACCTAGCCTCTAACATTCCCTCTTATACATCCCAAAAACAAGAAACATGCTCTTCACCCTCTTACCCAATTACGTCCTTGTACCCCACCGACCCCAACCTGCTTATAACACTCCCCTGTCTTAAACCTCTCTTCAACCTATGGGATTTTCCTGCTTGCTACTAAATAGCTCCTGTGCTATCTACCCTGAAAACCACTGCTGACCTCAATAGCTCTTCCAGTTATCGGCCAGTAGTCCTTCTCCGACACTACTAGAGCTTGCATTGTTTAACTGTATTACTGGTCACCTGGAGACCAATGGGTACCAACATATCTTCTCCATCCACGTCCTTCACTCGCAAATTATCATATGTCCAAGTACCTCTCTGCCACCTGCCACTCGATGGAAATTGGACCCCTAACGTGAAATGCATCTAACATCAAATTCATCAACTTTCATGCCCCCAACATACTACCCACCACCATCCTTTCCGTCTCCACCTCACCTACCACCAACTAAAACGTTGGTCTCAAACTTGACTCTGGCTTTAGCCTCCATGTGTGTCTTCCCCTCCACTGTTATTCCTCTCTAAGCAAAGCACTAAACTTTGGAACATGCCACTCTTCAACCTTCAGAATTCATCTCCCTCTATTGCCAATTGCTTTCAGATGGGATAGCTCCCCCTGCAACACAGGTCCCTCTCTCAACTCCCCCTCCTTGTATTAAAATCCATCCATTATGACCCTCAAAATCTGACTACATGCATCAGCCTGTACTCCCACCTCACACCCTGAGCTCAGAAGCCCTACCCAATCAGTTACGTCCACACCCCTACTGCGCTACCTTACCCTTCTGCTTGTTTACATTTCTTCCCTTTCAATGGAACTCCATGCCACCTCGAAACAAGAGCACATTTGCTGTACATGTCTTCAGGGTTACTCCTCAAAAAGCGCCCCCTATCCAGGAGGGGGACACCTGAGACCATGGATGGCATAACCCCCTCCAACAATCCCCAATTCTTAGAGAACATTAGTAAAACATATTTTAGATAATGTATATAGTTTATCAGTTTGCGAGGTCCCCAGTCTTACTGCCCACCTAGTCCTCTCCCTCCATATTGTTCTTATCATGGCTCCCAATTGATGGCCACAAAGACAATGGAAATCAAACTTAGTATAGCACTTGCATGGAGGAAGACAGATTAGCCCATACCACAACATGGAATGCATATATTCAAAATGTAATGCAGTAAAAAATAGTTGGATTAAAACACTAGAAATGCAGCCGTATGGTTCTGCAAAGTGGAACGTCAAAAACAAGGGAGAACACATGTTGTGAATTAAGACTTGAGAAGTTGACAAACTTAATGAAACAACACATGCTTACAGATTTTAGAAGAGATGAACTTCTAAAGTTTATAAAGAAAGGGAGACCACTCATCTAAAAGCCGGCTCCATTGAATTGTGCCCTGGTCCCACTCTGATGTTTACGAGGTGAGAATGGCCCTGCTTGAGGACCTGGCTTATGAGCCGGCCAGGTGAGCGTTCAAAGAAATCAACAAATAAATGGGAGGCAACACTGGGAAAGTACAGCAGCTCCAGGCACTCAGAGCCCAGCCACCAAAACAAAAGAAAACATAAAAGCTCCAGGGACGTCATTTCACCAAAATGCCAGGGGTAGCGGGAGTGACATCACACGACCCTTGACCACAGGAAGTGATGTCATTTGACCCACCACGAAGTGATATCGTGGGAAGAGATGGAACACAACCTTTTACCCGTTGACAAAACAGGAGTGGCATCACATAGCATTGTACACTACCAAAAATATGGTTACGATATCACTACAATGTGATGAGCATTTCATACAAGAATGGATCGCCATATGTATCGTTAAGATCAGTGTGTATAGGCCCATATTACCAAATTACTGTGAATGCAAGCAGACGTCCATGACCAAATGATAATGATGTGCTATTATATAGCACTTACGCTTAAGTGCTTTATATAGAAAAAATATACACCCAATATCACCCAACCTGTGTTGGTACTCATTTATCGACCTCAGAAGGATGAAAGGCTGAGTTGAGGCGTTTAAGAACAGACTAAATCAGTGACTCACCCCCTGAAAGTGTGCCTGAAATAAACCTTTAATGAGTCTAGCAATTATTGTATAGAATTCCAGAAAGACACATTATTTGGTATTCCTACTCTTTCTTATTTAGGGTCAGTGCTGAAAGTGTTCAACTTGTGGCATTCCTGTTCTTAATTTTTCTTCTTTTTTAAGGGGCCTGAACAAGAAAGCCACACACCCTAGAAGTAAAGACCCACATGGTGCTGGCCACAACCCAGGAGCTTGCATTAAATTAAAAATTTCTACATTTTTTTAGAGGTCGCAAAGGAGACCTCAGAGGTCGCATTTGCAACCTCTGGCGACCCCTTAATGACGTCCCTGAAAAGCTCACGTTATGTTGTATGTGAGTCCCCCTTCAAAGGGCGGCCCTGGTTGTTTGAAAAGCATAAAGGTTTGCCAGGAGGGTAGTAAGACAGTGACATAGGCATAGCACAAATCTTGGACCCTTGTTGTGAGCCATGCTGAGGGCCTCAACAAGCTCCTTAACAAAGCAGGAGCCACGCAACTCACTGGGCCGGCTTGGAGCATCAAGCATGCGCAATGCTGCAGGGGCACACTGCACTAGGTGACAGATGTAAGTATGTTTTTGATCAAAGGTGAAATCTTTCACCTAACATAGAAATAAGCGGAAGTGCCTGTCACCTGTCACTCAAAAGTACCACCCACCAGGTGCGGCTGGGAAATGTTCAAATTGGATATGAGTAAACATTTGCCACAAATATGCAAGGGCAACTGAGCATATCAAGGGAGCCCGAACGAAAGAAGGGAGATTCAGGGATTTTGTCCCTCTGAGATTTTCTTTTTAATAGTGGGGTAAAATGGGGCACATTTTCTTTGAAAAATTGGGTAAAAAGCCAGACAGTTTGCAATCATTTTAAAGGGTAACTCTTCAACGAACCAAATAGATGAAAGTCACCAACTGTGCACAGAAGCATTTCCTAATGCATTTTCATGATGCTTTCCCCACAAAATATGCCAGCATAAAAACATTTTCATGCTGGCTGTGCCCATGCACCAATATATGCCAGCATTCCCATATAAGAACACCATCATTTTTGCTTTGCGCATAATGTCAATAATGATACTATAAGAAAACATGTCGAAGATGGCTCTGCCAATATATGCCAGTACTCCCATGTAAGAACATACCCCATGTCATGCCACAAGAAGAAAACATGTATGAACTGGCTGCACCATTGTAGGCTAATCTAGACATGTTCAAACACTTATGCTTTCTTTATCATAATTGCCCAGTAAAAATTCCCAAGCCACAGTAAGATATTATAGCTAGACTGGTCGCAAAAAATATTGCCAGTCAAGCAATGTAATAACATTTATCATGCTTGCTTTGTCATACCACAGTAAGAAATGGCTAGGCTAGCTCCACCAAAATGCCAGACTAGCCAGATAATGTCATGAACCACCGTACGCGTCCCTTCTGGACTTCGTGGTCCCTGACCCATAGGGGACTGAACTCAGCAGTACTACCAACATGGCTGCTGAACGCAGAACGCTGTTTGCCAGTCTCCGTGTTGTACGCTCTACGTTCTACAAAGCGGAATCGCCCCCGCGGCCCTGCACATCTCAATGCTACCGCTTGCAGTAGTCAGACGTGTGCGGCCGGAGTTCGTACAGCGATTACTTCTGATTCCTGGTTCCCGGTCCACTGAATCTCCTCTTCCTTCATCCTTCCCTTTTTCCTCACCTTGCATTCCCTGGATTGCCAGCGCATTCGGTTATCTGAGTGCGCTCCTCACCATTTCCTGGACTTTCTTCCCGGACATCTGAACGCTCCCTAGAGTCGGGTCACAGACCGCACGCTGTAACCCGAGGATCCATGCACAGGGTTATACAAAACCCGAACAGTGCAAAAGAAGACTTCTTCGAAGATCACGAACAAACAACACAGAGAGGTGAGAAGGGGGGAAACATGTGACAGATTGAGATGCCAACAAACCAATACAGTTACGGAAATGGAGGCTGCATGCAGAAGTTAACAGAAGTTCAAAATCTTAAAGCTGAAAATGCGGCATTGAAACAATTGGTCCTGTCACGTGACTCCACAACAAAGGAAAGTGTTTTGTTGGGCGGAGTGGTGGATAAATATGATGGCTCTTCAAAGACCCTTCGCGGCTTCCTCGATTCATGTTTAGTGCACTTCACCTTCAAGCCCTACTACTTCTCCACCCCCAGGGCAAAGGTGGGCTTTATGATTTCACATCTCTCAGGGAATGCATTAACTTGGGCAACCCCTTTAGTGAATTCAAGTGATGCTCTCCCGGATGACTATGACGGTTTCGTGCAGGCGCTAAAGACCATGTTTGATCGCCCAGAACAGGTTTATAGTGCCCAAGAACATTTATTGGACTTCCAACAAGGATCCCAGAATATGCTTACCTATGTGACACATTCATAACAGGTTGCCAAGGAAGCAGACTGGTCCTCTGAAGCCTGTTTTACCCTCTTACGAAGAGGTTTGAATGAAGAGATAAAAGACGAGCTAGCCAGGGTAGCTCGCCCAGGTTTCTTCCAGGCTCTCATGGATCTTTCCTTACAAATTGACTTTCGTATCCAGGAAAGAAAAGCGGAAAGACCAAAATACCCTACCAAAAGGCCTCTACAGAACCTTCCCCTAGACCAGAGCCTGCTTCTTCCCGACCACGGACCCATGCAACTAGGAGCCTTCCACGGACCCATAACTCTGCAAGAAAGGATGAGACAAATTCACACTGGTCTGTGCATGTATTGTGCCTCTGATAAACATCTTGTGAGAGAGTGCCCTATTGCCCCTCCACGGCGTTCGGGAAACGCCAGCTCCCGATCCTAGATGGAGCACAGCTTCGGGAGAGAGATGTTTGCTCCACATCTATTCCATCCTTGAACTCTCCTGGACAAAACAATCTTGTGATTCTGCAGGCCTTTCTCTCGCCTTCCAAGAAAGAATCATATCCCATTCTGGCATTAGTGGATTGTGGGGCCATGGGGATATTCATAGATCATGATTGGGTCACTACCCGTAACATTCCATATGAAACAAGAAACATCATGCAACCTGTAGAAGCCATCGATGGAAGACCGCTCTCTTCAGGACCCATTACCCTTCAAACCAAAGAGATCCTGCTTTCTATAAACCACCATCAAGAAAGGATCAAATTCGACATCATACGATCTGCCCATTACCCAATGGTTCTGGGTATGCCTTGGTTACAGAAACACAACCCCTACATCAACTGGGCAGCAGGATCCTTGTTTCTTGGTTCAGAACATTGTATGTCCCACTGTGTGTCTCTGGATTTCTTGTCAAGATCCTGAGAAGATACGCAAACTAACCAGCAAAGTCCATTCACTGTCTCGAATATCATCCAGGTTCCCAGGGCCTACCAGGATTATACAGACATGTTTTCAACTGCCATAGTTCAAGCCCTTCCTCCTCACAGACCTGAAGACTGTGCTATTGATACTGAACCCTCAGCAGTGATTCCCTTTGGAAGGATGTTCATTCTAGCAGAACCTGAGAAAAGAGCCCTCCGAGAATACCTGGGTACTAACTTGGAAAATCCACTATACGACCATTCAAATCCCCGGCAGGAGTTTCGGTGTATTTTGTTCCCAAGAAAGATACCAAAGAGCTTAGGCCTTACCTGGATTATCGTGGTCTAAATCAATGCACTCTCAAGGACCGCTACCCATTGCCCCTAATCTCGGATATCCTGGAAGCGGTAGCTGTAGTGTTCACGAAATTAGATCTCCGAGGTGCCTACCATTTGATCCGTATCAAGGAAGGCGATGAATGGAAAACAGCCTTTAGAACACCCTTTGGTCATTTTGAGTACTTGGTTATGCTCTTCGGACTTGCCAATGCCCCAGCGGTCTTCCAACGTTTTATGGACTGGGTGTTCTCCGATATGCTGTTCCTCTTCGCCATAGTATACCTGGACAACATACTGATATACTTCAAGGACCGTCTGAAGCATGAAGAACATGTTAAAACAGTTTTACAATGCCTACGTGAACATAAGATCCTGGCCAAACCCACGAAATGCCTTTTCCATATATCTACTGTTCACTATCTCGGAATCGTCCTCAGCCCAGAAGGAATTGGAATGGACCGTTCTAAAGTAGACTCCATTCTATCTTGGCCTGTTCCAACTACTGTGAAACAAATTCAATCCTTCCTGGGGCTTGCTAACTTCTACCGGAAATTCATACCTTCCTTTTCGGAGATTGTACATCTGATCATTACATTATTGAAGAAGGATACACCCTTTCACTGGACAGCAGTCCAAGATGAGGCGTTTCAACAGTTAAAGTCAGAGTTTACACAAGCCCCCATCCTGGCTCAACCTGACATTGATCGACCCTTCCTAGAGGAAACGGATGCCTCTAACTACACCATCGGGGTAGTCCTGAAACAGGAATTTAGCTAGGCAATTTGTAGGCGATGACACATATTTTTGATGAAATGATGAATGCCTGCAGAACTACATGAATGAGTAGGTCATCTAAGGTCTTACTCAGCCACACACTACTACTAGAACAGCAGTGGTATTTGCCTATTGAGGTAGCAAGAGCCAAAGGTAGGCTTTGCTCTCCAGATGGGCGTGTGCAAGCATGGTAGCATCCAAAACAACAATAGCATGATAAGTGCCAAAATAAAAGGACAGCAACGGCCCTTGGTGCCGAACCATGTCAGGAACCGTTGTGCCGTTACACAGATAAATATAGAGGATGGCTTGAAGAGGCAGATTGTTCTTCTACACGCAAAACAGCAATTCACTTGTCATGAGAGTAGTTTGAGTCCATCACGCAAGCTAGGAATGCGAATATCTCAGATATGAGGAACCTTGGTAACCTTCATTGAGTGTCAGACATAGGTATGATTGGTCGCAGGGGGAGGGTATGAACCCTACATTGATTTGCAAAAAGGTGTGTTTAGCATTGGACTCTAATGCACAGCTTATTTGGATCAACCTTTGACTTGTGCATTTCCATCACTCTATGAAACATCATGCCCTGAGGAAGGCTTAGTGGCTAGAAGTAGTGTGCACACTCACAGCCGAAACTCAAGTAGCGCATCACAATTGAGCGTGTAGAATTTGAGTTTCAATTGTACCCATAATATGTTTGTTATGGATAATACTGTACGTAGGTGTCTATTTACCTTGTATACCACATAGTACAGAGTAGTGCTACACGGGATATTTAAGGGCTTGGTACTAGCTGGGATTTAACACCAGGATGCTATTGCAGTTGTCAACTTTCTTTCTTATTTTCTCAGTTTTGCACATCATGAATGTACTGTGGGTATGAATGTAACTGTATGGATGCGTGCGAGTAGGCTTGGTGGGTAGGTTTGTAATGTTCCATTGGAGTTATGTATTCACTTGATTGATGTCTTTGATTCATAAATGCACCATGCACTTTGGTTTTTCTGTTGCACTTTATTCATTCTTTGAACATGAATAATACATTAACGAATTAAATACGATTTTAAGGATCTTGCCTTGGAATCTTATTAATCTCTTTGATTATTTGAATATATGTCATACAATTGTTGTGTTTCTTGATGTTGAAAATGTTGGATGATAGATATGTTTGTATATGCTTTGTTTCTTCGTTACTCTCTTAACGATTCAATTTCAAATTGTAAAGGTTTAATTTAAACCATATGCAATAAAAAAAGAAATGTGTGCAGTATGGGTTTTTTCGTTGCTGGACACACTACTAATAATGATAACGTTTACAATGTGGGCAATCATTATTAGCAAGATGAATTTGAAATTAAACAAATTGGAATAAAAGGCTTATATGCAAAATTCTAGCTTTCACAAATGGATTGTTTTAGAATATTGAAGATGAACGGTATGTATGGAATATGAATGAGGGAGAAATAATGATTTATTGAATCATTTTTGTACCTTTTTTTACATATTAAACAAGAATGAAAATAAAATAAGGTTTAACTAGATGCAGCTTCCGTTTCTTTCCCTAGTCTTTCCCCAGTTCCACTTGGCACACTTGTTTAATGTATAATTGTTCTATCCCCGAGTGCCAGTGAAGTAGGGGATCCCACCAAGGTTTTATTTTTTTATTTTATTTAAGCCATATGCAATAAAAAAAAAAAAGAAATGTGTGTGCAGTATTTTTTTTTTCGTTGCTGGACACACTACTACTAGAACAGCAGTGGTATTTGCCTATTACGGTAGCTTCAGCCAGAGGTAGGCTTTGCTCTTCAGGGGCGGGGGGGTGTGCAAGCATGGTAGCATCCAAAACAACAATAGCACGGTAACTGCCAAAATAAAAGAATATATTTAAGAATCCAATCAAGGTTCTATAAAAATAGGACTTTAAAGTAAAAGAACAGCAAACTATTACAAACACTAGCTACTCACTGCTGTAGTGAGATCCACATAAAATGCAGACTTTGGGAGAGAAGAGCACTCTGGGTATTGAGGAACAGTGGTCAGCAGGTAAATAGTCTCGTAGAGAGTAAAGCAAAGGTCAAGAATATGTCCATAAAGCATAAAGGTGTGGTCTTAGATGTCACCTGGGCCCATATAACAAGGCCAGATGGACAGAATCACTGATTTATACCTTATTGTCTTCTTTCAGAGCCTTGCCAGATTGTGCCAGGCATTTAGCCACGTTCCAGTGATTTGAGTTGGGTTAGAGGTGGAAAGCTGGCTTGTCGGGATACAACAAAATGGAGTGGTTTTGCAAGTGGCAGCAGCTTCGTGCTTAAAGAAGCTTGGGACGGGCAGGAGATGTTTGAGTCGGCGTAGCTCGAAGGCTCCATGGGGTCTTGACGCAAGGAAAGTGGGGGTTCACCTTCAGAGTAGAGGAGGCTCGATTGGATCCAACAAAGTGGTGCAGTTTGACAAGCGGCAAAAGATTGTGGCGTGACGAAGCTTGCGACCGGCAGATGGTGTTTGGGTCACAGCAGCTGGAAGGCGGTCAAGGTGCAGAAAGTATCAAAGGTGGAAGGAGTTCACAGCACCCAAAGAAGCTTGAAGCGATTGGAAGGTGCAGAGGGAGGGAACGGCAGCTTCGTTTGGACCTTGCAGCACTGGGGGACCCTCCACTGAGTCCCTCATAAAAGAGGGTCCTTCTTCTGCCCTTTCCAGCCAGTATGTTTACCACGAGCCCTTAGGGTTGCCACTTCAGTAGGCAGAGTCCTGGGTACCATTGTCCAGCAGCAGTCGGGTTTCTATCCCATAGGTTTTTCCCCTGAGTGGTTAGGGAAAGTGTCTGCACACACCTTGGAGGTCCTTGTCTTCACCCAATGAACTTGGACAGCCTTTACCGCAACATCCTTCCTGCGAAATCCTCTTCAAATAGTTCCAAGATAGTTCCCATATGTTTCTTCAAGTTATTCTTGAATATAATTCCCAAAGATGACTAATACAAAGGGGTGGCCTTTCACACCTTATACAGTCACTTTGCCACAGCGGATTGGTGCACTGCAAGCCTTCTTAAAGGGGAGCGATCCTGGTTGTTGTAGCATGGGTTATTCCTTGTGATTAAGTCATCTCCCAGAATGCCTTAGCTGCAGGACGTTTGGAGGGGTTCAGGAAGGAAGTGGGGCATGGGCACATTCAAGATAGTGGGTCCCGTCTCCAGTGTGGAGGTAATTTCACTGCAACACTGTACTTACCTATTGTCCCGGTCTGCCTCACATAAAGCGACTCCATTAATTTTCTCTTTGGTGTGACTTCCCTTTATCTCGCAGAGGTCCCCCTGAAGCTTCCAACCCTTAGCCCAACCCCAGAGGAGGTATGTCCTGTTCTCCTATAAAAGGTGTTGGGGCTCCCCAACAGAAGACAACATACATCCTGGGCAAGCCCACCAGCTATTGAGGTTGAAAATCCCAGGGCCAGATGCCAGTACACAAATGACTTTGCAGCTGCAGGTCACAGTTGAAACCAAGTGGATAATAAAATGACATCAGATTGGGTTTTGGCAATTTAACTGCATTTCCTCATGTGCCACTATATCCAACTAGATATAGCTTTATATATATATTTAACCATCATAAGGCGACCAAATGAGGATAATTAATTAATGAATTAATCTTTTATTACGTGCTTAATACCGGAGGTCAGTCTCTAAGCATGGTATCTGGTTTTATACCGGTGTTGCTCTGCATTGTCTTGCTTCCAAGACAAACATTAATTTAATTTAATTTATTTAACATTTATAAAGCGCTCACACAGCCCACAGGCATCGAGGCGCTGTTACAGGAATTGTTCGTTTTTCTTAGTTGTGTAATTGTGTTGTTTTTTTTGTCTTAGTTCCGTATTTATAACGCGCTTAAACTCCCGGAGGGTTCTAAGCGCGGACCCGGGATCGAACCCGTTGTTGCTTCGTGTCGTCTTGCTTCCAAGACGCGCACGCTGCCGCTGAGCTATCCTCCCGGGACATGTGGCCTCTGAGCTAGTTTTAACACGGGTGCTAGTACATTTAAAAGCAGCCCATGGCTGTTGGGATTAATTTTATTCCAGCAGACTGTTTTAGGCGTTTTAAGAAGGTGCACGTTACGTTGTCTCTTCAACATAGTCAAGTCGCATTGCAAGCAGGTGCTGGCGTGTCAATAGACAGGGCCAAGAAGAGTGTACATGTGTTCACTATACTTTTCAGCATGGAGCATTGGAAAGGGATGTCTATTTTGCAGAGCACACATTCTCTGAGAAAAAAAAAACCACCATGAGTTTGTATAGCATAAATTAGAAAAGCTCAGGACTGCACGCCCTCGCAGATGGCATTCTACCACAGCATTATTTATTCTGCATGTGAGCTGTTATACCTTCAGTAGTCACGAGAAGGTAGCTAAAATGAAGTCCCTTTGCACCTTCTCTGGGATGGCCTTTAAATACAAGGAGTCCCAAGGATATCTGAAACTTCTACCATCTATGGTAACAGGCAGGATTCAGGCTGAATGGTCTTGATGTACTTGCAATTAGAGGCTCCTGGGACGGAATACCTGAGCATGAAAGAACACATAGAATCTGTTTTGACAGCCAGGAGATAGAGTCAGCTAGACCTGTTCTCACTAAGTGCCCTGGGAGGAGACCTACCTATGAGAAATACTATTCTAAATAAGTGGAGGATCTAGATGACATAGCGGGTGAATCATTTGGGTTACAATGTTTGTCAGGCTACAGTCGTAGCAAGATCATTGCCATAACGCAGGTATGGAAATGTGATGCGTAAGTTTGAAGAGGATGTTACATTGTTGGAGGAACTCTAAAATTTCCTCTAAAATTTCCTCTAGAATTGCCTATTGCTAATTCAGATATTCTAAAACTGCCGACTGTTAAGTTCTGCCTCTATCAACCCTTTACCAGCAGTATGTGATTCTGTATATTTTGCTTTCAATATGCGTTTTATTCGCTGTCTTTTATATTGGAAATGCTTTTGCTGGTCTAAATGAGATGTAATACCTCTCTGTTTTATATGAGTTAGATTGTGATAGTCTTCTGTAAATGAATCTGAATTTGAGGTGTCCCTTTCTTTTAATATATTTGCTATTTATGTGTAAATGTTTTCTAAATTGTATACATAATAATAAATAAATAAATAACCCTATATATTGTCATGTTCACTTATGAGCACAGATTGTTTCACAGAAAAGTCAACCAAATGATAGGCCACACCATTTGGTGGGTGGGGGAATTCCCTGTGAGATGGGCCTCCACTGAACAACACAAATCTAGAAAGGTATGTAGCATCCTGCCCTTGGGTTAAGCAATCAAAGGTGTGCCAATCATTTCTAACCATTGCACAATAAATATGTGTGTGGGAGGCTTGGTAAATTTGCTTGATATGGTAATTCGTATTTGTATGGAATTTCGATAGATGTATGGGATATTTCTGTTATACTGTTGAAGGTGCAGGTGTATCATTTGGAGAAAGAAAAGCTATGTTCCCTGCATTACTAAAATTGTGTGATCCTGGCCAAATCGCCTTTGCTCTAGGGGCCTCAGGTCACATAATATTCAAAATAGGGAGTGAATAAACAGTGACCACTTTAAGAAGTGCTACATAGAAACTAAAATAGCATTGACTGAGCCACAGGTTTTGGCTTTGGTACAAGCACAACTGCCCGAGTGTCCTTTCTCAGGTTTCATCCAAAATGCGCTGCGGGGAGGGTGCAGGATGCTTTCGAAATGCCTTTACTTCACATATCGCTGGGTGGCGCATGCATGCACACACACTCGCACACAGGCACACTATGCACTCATACACTCTACACAAAGGCCTTTTTATGACACTTATTTTGTATGAATACATTATTTAAATTGACAAACATGACCCTCCATGTCCTATTCGAGGACTCTAGCCATGCCAGCTGCCCCTGAAGGACTAAGGAAGCCACCAGCAGAAATCTGCCAGCAACAGTGGGCGAGCAAGCTTGCCATATGCTGAAGTCACTTACTGTCCATGGCCACCATCTTTTAATCATATTAAATCACATTTGTATACAGTGCCAAAGCAATTTTCTTAAGGGCATCAGCTTCAGGGCACTTAAGACTCCAAAATGGCAATGTTATAAGTCAGCATTGGATATATTACATTTTGGTCCAAATGTGATATGTATATACGGGAGGGAGAGCCCTAACCAGACTCAGGACTGAAGGCCATTTACAAATGTGTACAAGAAGGGGGGGTGTCCTGACTGGAGAAGTCTAAGCCGACTACAACTTATTAATTGCAGTCTAAGTTTAAAGACAATGTGCTATCTTTGGGTGACACAATTTATATATTACCAAGGATAGTAGTACATGAAAAAAACGTAATAATCCACATGTGCTAGATCATTAGTTTGCGAGAGAATAGCTTTTATTAAGTGGCTGTCCTTATTCTTTTACACATTTTGTGAAGGAGTTGTAAGCACAATATATATAAGCAAAGTCAAACATGCACATGCTGTGTGTTGATCAACTACTTTTTGGTCACCCTTTAGCCTTGCTTAGTTAGACCCATCCAATGACGTTTGAGGATTATTTAGGTTTCACCAGTTTCATGTTGCATTGGGTAAACCTCTTGTAAACCTGTTGGGTTAAATTGATCTACAATTAGAAAAACAGAATGTATTAGCAAGAACAGGATGCCTTTATACTTCTGTCATGTTTTGTGCTAGTGACAACACACAGCATGTGCATGTTTGACTTTGCTTTATTCACTGCTACATGCCTTTCATCTGTACTTTGGGTGAAAAATGTACACCCTTGTATATTGTACTTACAACTCCTTCACAAAATGTGTAAAAGAATAAGGACAGCCACTTAATAAAAGCTGTTCTCTCGCAAACTAATGATCTAGCACATGTGGATTATTACGTTTTTTTCATGTACTACTATCCTTGGTAATATATAAATTGTGACACCCAAAGATAGCACATTGGGCCTCATTCCGAGTATGGCGTTAAGGGATAGCGGCCACCGGTAACGAGACCGGTGGCGGTGATCCCTTACCGCCATACTCCGAGTTCCCTTTGCGCCCTCGCCCTTAACGCCTCCTTTGAGCAGGTGTTAAAGTCGAGGGCGCAAAGGGGCCTCCAAGCCAATAACGGTGACCGTAATGAACGGTCACCGTTATATGCATCTTCCCCATTCCCATTGAGCCCTATGGGAGCTCATTTGGGAATGGGGAAGAGCCTTGGTGAATGGGGAATTACCGCCCCGCCAACCTTGGAATGGGGCGGTAATTCCGCCATCCACCAAGGCGCGGCCGGTCCGGGTACGGCGTCAACCAAGGCGTTAATAGCGCCATTGGTTAGCGCCGTACTCGGAATGAGGCCCATTGTCTTTAAACTTAGACTACAATTAATAAGTTGTAGTCGGCTTAGACTTCTCCAGTCAGGAACCCCCCCCTTCTTGTACACATTTCCAAATGTGATATGTGGCTCTTCTTAGGCGAGCATTAGGGAGTGCATATGTTAATCGGGGCGCAGAACATGAAGGGGGATCCTCGGAAATGGAGACTTATGTGGTAAACAAGGATCTGTCTTCTCAAAGAAGCGGGCTTTCCAGGCTTGGGAAGGGTGCACATCACTTCCTACAGACAGTGAGTGTGATAGTTATATGCTTGACACCCCATAATGACAAACTCATGGCTCACACGAGTGAGCATCTATTTGAGACACTGGTCTTTATTTGACCTTTGCAGCAATTCCAGGCAACCAGTTAAACATGCTTTTTTACTAGATCAATTTGGTGGCATGCGGGCATCAGAGTTGACTCCAGTTCCACCTAGAAAATGGTTATTGGTGCTGGACATGGATTTTATTTATTTAATTTCTAGTCATGTAACAAACCAAATTCTGGTTCCTCCTTCCATAAACTCAAATGACCGTTCTAGCCCCTCCTGTTGGTGGTCCCGTGCAAAAAAGAAAAAAAAATAGTATGAGGGTGGGACACCAATGGTTTGGCCCCAGGCCTCTGCAAACCCCGCTCACTGTTTTCGTCCAGTGATGTGAAAACCCCAGGGTAGCCTAATTCATTGGATGATTCAGAGTTTATCAAAACAAGTTTGCTCAGGGCTTTCAGCAATTCTGTATTTTGCTGTTGACTTCTTGGGAGAATTTGCCATCATCTGTTAAGTTTTCTGGTTTTCCAACTCACTAGAGAAGTCACACGCTGGCATTGGAAGAAACCATCAGGTGGCGGCCATTAAAGAGTGTTCCTGAAACCTGCCAATATATAAAGGGCCTCATTACGAGGTCCTGGGTCTGGTAAAAATGCTGGATAAATTGATTGTAGTAATACCAGAACCAGCATTTTTACCGGCCCGGGGAAACCCAAGTTTGCTGGTGGCAGCTCTGATCTAGCAGCAGGCTCAGGCCCCTACCAGCAAAGAAATGCTGCAATCACCGGCACCGGTACTACTGGTGCCGGTCATTCCGGCAATCCCATCTCATGGATTCCTATGGGACTCCAAGGAATGGGACCTTACCACCGTCTCCGCTGCCCGTAATATTCCGGTAATGCCGGATTATCATTTGGCAGAGACGATAAGGGCAGTTTCCTGGTATCCCGCTGGAATTACCGGCCGAATACCGGGAAACTTGTAATGATCCCCGTAGTTCGCATTTATACTGCACCCGCTGCCTGTGTTCATTCTGTGAGATCACATATGATGTCACAGAATGGATATGTATTATTGATGGAGTTAAGATAAGGCTTGGGAGGCAGTTCTCCTGCCACACTCCTCCACCTGCAATATAGTCTTGAACAGGTGGCCACTACATCTTGTACCAAAACATACCTCCGCCACTGTTCCAGTGCTGCAGTGATGATCCCCAGTGAGGGGGGGAAAGGTGCATGCGGATGGATGTTACATTCTTGAGAGCTGTCTGTTTTGGATTGATAAAGCTTTGCATAAAATAGCACTGCCCTTCAAGAACAGGACAATTTCCAAATATGTAGCAAAAAGCAAGCTTTTACGCTAATTTGCATACCCATAATGCTTTACTGTGGGGATTTTTTGTAGCTACTTGGTAAAGCTGTGTATGTGTGGCCTTTCAGCTGAAATGGCCTCTTCTAGTATCCTGCAGGGAGAACATGTTTTAAATTTGTGGGTGCCTGTTTTCAAACCCACCGTAACATTGATGGGAAATGAGGTTGCTCATTGCTTGTTTGAAATGGGACGCGTTCGATTAACAGCCAGGTCCCATTTTCCGGTGTGTGCTCTGATAAGGGTTTTTAGAGTCGATGGGTCAGTGAGCTTCAGCGCGCGATCTTTAATGAACCGCCAGCTCTTCATTAGGGGCGTTTAACAGCGGTGATAATGGAACTAATTTGGCCGCGTGCAAACATAGACACGCGCGACTGGCTGCAAAACCCGCAGGCAGGAAAAGTCCAAACTGAACCAGACGCTTCAGTAATTGATGAGAGGAACAGCTTCATAAATAGGGTGACCAGATGTAAAAAGTAAAAAACAGAAAAGGGCAACTAACATAAAAGTAGGACTAACTCTTGAAAGTTCAGTATCGTTTGGAGGAGAAGGGGGTTTAAGTGTTACTGTTCAAAGAAACACATATTGTAATTAATTTAACACGAACTAGCACTCTCTTGAGTTGTAAAATGCAGCATTTCTTCTGTTTGAGATTGTGCATTCCTGCCTGCCAGCCATGAAGACCCACTACAAAAAACCGGGACCACTGCAGTTTCCAATGGGAACATAATCTTGAGAAAGGGGGACAGAGCACCAAATCCCGGGACAGTCCCAGCAAAACTGGGACGTCTGGTCACCCTATCCTTAAACCAAAAAGTGTGTGTGCGAGAGGGGTAGCAGGGGTGAGGGGTATTCAGGTAGTGGGGCCGGAAGGGGGATTAGCGTATTGGGAAGGGTATTCCGAGAGAGGGGATAGGTAATACCGGTATACCGGATGGCGGGGACGGTAAGGTCAGTTTCCCGGTATCCCACCGAAATTACCAGCGGGATACCGGGAAACTCATAATGAGGCTCATGGAGTCTCTGCTAATTGAGTGGGCGAGTTGAGAAATTATGAAAGACACGAGGGCTGTAATGAGTGGGGGCCAATGTGAGCTAAAGACAGGCCCGGCTCAAGATGTGTGGGAGCCCATTTCAACATGATGGTGGTGCCCCGGCTTAGAGTGAAAACAGTGTGCGGCACCCCTGGGGTGCATGCATTACAATAGCGACAAAGATAAGGCTAATAGCCGCAGATTATCATGAGACGGCTAGCCAGCAGGGATTTTAAACACTAAATGTCCACTGAAGAGCTATAAACACTTCTTTGTCAGCAAGTGGCTGATGTGGAGGAAACAGTGTTAGAAGGTAATGAGGTGATGACACTTCTGTATGTTCCGTGGGAAGTGATGGCCAGAAGGGCCCCAGTAAATGCAGCTTTTAATACGAACACTGCAAAGTGCACATTTTAAGCCCAAGAACAAAGATATGTGTTACAAGATTGCTGACTGACAACATGGGGGGTGTTACCAGGGCCTCCTCTGAGGCTTGAGGCTCCTTTCATTTGAAAAGGTGAAAAGGCCCTGACGCTGTGACTGTTGTTAATGTAGTATGCATTTACATGGCTCCAAAACCCCAGCATAGTCAGGCTTCTTTGTGGTACACCTTGGAGAATGGAGACATGGAGTCTCTGCTAATTGAGAGGGCTGTTGAGAAATGAGGAAAGACGTGAAGCCTGTGAGGAATGGGGGCCAATGTGAGCTAGAGAGGGGGCTCAAGTAGCCTTTGGGGAGTTGGAGGGGGAGAGGAGAATATGAAGCAAAGAGCTTATGATGAACAGGGGAAAGATCAGAAAGGGAGAAAAGAGAGATATGGCACCGTTGATAAATGGTAGACGATAAAAAACTGTTTTGGCAGTTGCAATATGCTTGGGGGTCGCTTGCGAGGTCAGAGGGGAGCACTGCAATGCTGCACTCCCCTTGCATGCAACCCAAGCACTGCAGCACTGCTAAATCAGTTGGTCTGTGAAGCAAGCAACATGTCATATGCAGAGGTGTAGACCGGGTAGTGCCTGAGTGGGCAAGACCCTTCCAAAATCTGCAAATGCCCTCTCAGCAGTGCTGTGTGGGCATTTACATATGTTAATGTCACTGCGGTGGGCCCAGGGACATTAGCTTCAGTCCCCACTACTTAGACACTCCTGGCTGTGCCTCTGGTCATATGTCATTCCATTGCCCCAGCAGAGGCCTTTCAATCTAATCAATTTTCCTTAGAGGAAAGGACCCCAGCAACATTGATCGCATAATGTGATCAGTCAACAAATGCAGGAACCTTTGCAGAGGTCCTGATGTTCTTTCTCTAATGAATTATCATTAGAGAAAAGGACCTCATCACTTCTGCTTGTACGACTTGGCCGATCACCTCCTGCAAGTGCTGTTTCTGCAGTCCTTTTCCCTTAATTCATTTTCATTGGAGGGAAGGACTTCTGCAATGCTGCTGGATTGAGGCAACAAACAAGCCATGTGTGTAGAGAGGGGGACATGGCCACGGTCCTGCAGATGTGTGTCCATCCGCAAGGCTTCTCTATACTTCCATTGCAGTAGTATTGGCTAACACTAGGGTTCACCACCTTTGAGCCAAAACTAAAATGAGAGCCTAGGCAGGTAGGCTGTGATGACTGGAGGACAAGAAGCGAATAAGAGGAGAGATTGGGAGTTGGTGATACATAGGGGCAAGATCCCTGATGATTCACCAGGGATAGTAACTACTACAGGTGGCCTCTGTGATGCATCACTATGAAAAGGGGATAGTGTAAGGGAAACAAGATGGGGAGGAACAGTGGGAAGCGAGGCATAAGGAAGAAGGGGAAAGTGTGCGGGCAAAGGAAGCTCCCCTCTGACTGATACAAGATACCGTGCTGGTGCTGTACCAAGGTTAACTGTACATGCTCAGCACCGTGTCCGTCCATTCTTACCGGATGCGCGTGCCTCGTACGGAACAACGTTATAGCGTCTCTTAGAGCTCTCGTGTTGTGGCCATCCGCTGAGACTTAGAGTGATAGCCCAGCATGCACCTTGGTATGCAAATATCCCCAGGCAAAATCATGCATAGATGTGGGAGGAGTTTGCCCCCGAGTCTATATCCCTCCCCACCAAACCCGAGACTGGGTGATCTGATCCCCCCGTTTCCTCCCCTGACCATTGCTGTCCCTTGCCCTTCCTTTACCTGTTGTTAGATAGAAGCCCGCTCCCTTGTTTCTCTGCTCCCTAACCTTGTTCTTCTCCCTATGATTGTAAAGCGCTCTGTTGTATCCCAAAGCTAGGTCCATGCTCAATAAATACAATAATAATAATAATAATTTGTTGGCTTCTTTTTACACTAAACCCTATTCCTTTGGCTTAATTAATTTGATCTTTTCGGTTCCAGGGAAACTCACATTTTCTTTTCCTTTCCTACCGCTATGGATTTTGTTCATCAAAGTTTGCCTCAATGTCTTCCCCTCTTTTGATTTCTGGGCATCTGCTCACTATTTACGTTTAAATCTGAAGCAAGGAAATTGTATTCCTTTCTGCTTTATCTCTAGTTATCCAATTGGACAGGCCCAGTTTTCCTAAATGCTATTTCCCAACAGGCTGCTTTGCTCGAACCTTGGCCTGTTGGGAATGGCGCATGCGCTCTTCGCGCATTACTGGGGGAGAGGGAGGAAGCGGTCATGCCAGATACACGAGAAGTAGGAATTGGGATGGGCTGGTGTTTTCTTTGGTTGATGGGCAGGGGGGACAGGCTAGAGGGGGCGGGTTCGTCTGTGGGAAGGACCGGGTCCTAGTGGGAGATCGGCGGAGGTGGGGGCGTGGGTGGAGAGTCTGTGAGGGTCTGAGGGGCCGATGGGCGCGCGCTGTGGGGAGTCCCCAGCACACAAGAGGGAAGGGAAGGGGGGGGGTAAAGAAATGTTATTCCCTGCAGAGTCAAAGCTGGACCCAAGAAATTCCGAGCTCTGAAAATGTGGCCTGTGGGAATGAACATGGAATCATTCAACCTTCTTTTATTCCGTTTCCTCCTCTTCAGGTTACTGTGGCTTGTTTGACATGTGAGCTAGCTTTTATTTTTTACTCTTCCTTCTCTTCCCATGATCAAATTCTCTCTGCGACTCGTTCCTGTTGTTTTCAGCTATATAACATTTGAAAACAATTGTCATCTATTAAATAATTGCTACAAACGTTTTTTTAAATTAAATTATTGTTGCTCTGTTTATGTGGGTTTACCCATTTATGCTAGCAGAGGCGTTGGTAGGGGGTGGCTAAGGGGGCTATAGCCCCTGATCTTTTGGTTGTAGCCCCGGATAGAATCTCAGGAGCTACTACCAAAAGGCTAGCTAGCCCCCAGTCCCGACAGTTCAAACATCAGTTTAGCCCCGGATCTTTTCCAGACCTAGCAACACCCCTGTATGCTAGACTTCTTTTTCATAGTGTCCTGCATTCCGCACTGCGGTTCCTTTGGTTTAAGGTTCTCACCTCATGGTTCACCATATTGAGCTCTACTTAAAGGCATGGTCTAGTAAACATTTTTATTGTCCCTACGGGTCGGCCATGTTTTTTTAAGCCTAAGTGGCTCGATTTTAGAAAACTTTCCTATGGACCTTACCCGAGTTTTCGTCCATTGAACGCACGTGAAAACAAGCACCAGGGAGCCGCCATTTTCTGATAATCCTATCTTTTCCCCGATCGCCTTGGCTGACCTGCTTTTGCGGCACTAAATCAATTCCCCCGCCCTGTCATCAGCAGACTCGTACCGCCCATTTCCCAACGCCAAAGCACGACTCGTGTCAACATTCGCTGCGCTTCAGCTAATGACGTGTCGCCATGGAAATGGCAGGACGCCTCTCTCCTCAATAAGTATAAACAGACCGTTTCACAACACACAGCAGCCGATTTTCGATTCATTCCTCTCTCTGTGTTACTTTGAGTATTCTGTGACTCGTTTCAGTGCTCTGGTCAGCTACCTTCGCTGCTTGTAGCCCGTGTGAACAGGTACCAGTACCACCGCTATAAATTATTTTAGTTTGTTTAACACACAATGGCTACAATAATGCCCTACATGTACGAGCCCGAGTATACCGAGGAGGAACTACTGGAAAGGGAAGCACGCGAAAATGATGGGGATTCGGACGGCAGTTGGCAGGACGAATCAACAGATGAAGAGCCTGGGCCTAGTCGAATGGACAGCGTCTCCACCAGGTGCACATGCAATCGGTGCAAGCTAATGCCAACCAAGGACGAGAACTGCTGCTGCCGAGAAAACTCGGGATGCCTGGCCTACATTTCGGAAGTCGAGCCACGACCGCAATGCATCACCGAGCTGCCAGACTTCAGGCCAGCCTGCCTCACACGGGCCGTGTTGAGAATAATGATGGTGCTTATGCACGAACTTCGAGCAACTGTTCGTCCTCGTAATCCGAGTAACGAGTAAGTATACTCTGCTTGTCATGCCACTCCTATTTCATGGTCTTCTACTATATCCAAAATTACATCTACATATCATTGTAACGCATGTAAGTCGTTGAATAGTGTGCATTGTCTAGATAGCATTTGTCCGTGTAAAATGCCATTAGTTACAAGAATTGTCATTCCTTTTCACAGGTGGTACAGACTGGTGGCCTATCGTTCCTTTACATGGTGGCTTCATGGGAGGCTTGGACAACGCGTTCGAAGAGTGATACCCGCCTGTGCCGTCCGTGCCATTAGAGATACGTTCCCGAGTGACAGCGGTCAGTACAGGGGATTTTCTCTCGCTGTGCTGCAACCTGACCTGTATAATCTTTAAAGTCTTGTATTTTTGTGTCATGAAAATAAGATACAAAATAAAACACCACATATATTTTAACAATGGTTGTCTCGATTTTTTAAATGAATCAAGTGTGTCTCCATTCAAGGATGGACGTCAGACATCTGTGCTCCGAATGGGTGAAGGTCTGGTTGCTGTGAAGCAGGGTGGTCACTATCTATCTAAGCTAACATAACATATTCTCGATAATGCATGCACTAAAACACACTTGTTCAAAGTAGGTTATGTCTCTATAAAAGTCACACATATATCTATACTAACATTTACCATTGGATTATACAGTCTTGACCACTATAATACACCGGTTGAAGTGTGGGTCTGTGCTCACAAGATACTCCGGTATGTGGCATTTGTTAATGATAAGCAACGATATACTGATGCGCGCTGGCATGGGGGGCTGTGACGGGCGCGAACGGCCAAGGTGCCAAACTACATGTACACTTCAAAAGGTGTCCCACGCCAAGGGGCCATCGGTCACCTGGCCTCCTCAGACCTCGTGTCTCCAGGCAGGCCTCCCCTGAGGCAGGCCGCCCCCCTGCAATCCACATAAGTGTGTCTCCATTCAGCAGTCTTCCTGTGCCTTATCTGCACGCCCCAGGCCCATCCATCCCACCCCCCTCTATCAAAGGCGGTTCATACCCGGGGATGAGCACTGGCATGGGGGGCTGTCAGGGGCGCGAAAGGCCAAGGTGCCAAACTGCATGTACACTTCAAAAGGTGTCCCACGCCAAGGGGCCATCGGTCACATGACCTCCTGAGACCCCGTGTCTCCAGGCAGGCCTCCCCTGAGGCAGGCCGCCCCCCTGCAATCCACATAAGTGTGTCTCCATTCAGCAGTCTTCCTGTGCCTTATCTGCACGCCCCAGGCCCATCCATCCCACCCCCTTGTATCAAAGGCGGTTCGCGCCGGTGGATGCGCGCTGGCATGGGGGGCTGTGACGGGCGCGAACGGCCAAGGTGCCAAACTACATGTACACTTCAAAAGGTGTCCCACGCCAAGGGGCCATCGGTCACATGGCCTACTCAGACCCCGTGTCTCCAGGCAGGCCTCCCCTGAGGCAGGCCGCCCCCCTGCAATCCACATAAGTGTGTCTCCATTCAGCAGTCTTCCTGTGCCTTATCTGCATGCCCCAGGCCCATCCATCCCACCCCCCTCTATCAAAGGCGGTTCACACCCGGGGATGAGCGCTGGCATGGGGGGCTGTCAGGGGCGCGAAAGGCCAAGGTGCCAAACTGCATGTACACTTCAAAAGGTGTCCCACGCCAAGGGGCCATCGGTCACATGGCCTCCTCAGACCCCGTGTCTCCAGGCAGGCCTCCCCTGAGGCAGGCCGCCCCCCTGCAATCCACATAAGTGTGTCTCCATTCAGCAGTCTTCCTGTGCCTTATTTGCACGCCCCAGGCCCATCCATCCCACCCCCCTCTATCAAAGGCGGTTCACACCCGGGGATGAGCGCTGGCATGGGGGCTGTCAGGGGCGCGAACGGCCAAGGTGCCAAACTGCATGTACACTTCAAAAGGTGTCCCACGCCAAGGGGCCATCGGTCACATGGCCTCCTCAGACCCCGTGTCTCCAGGCAGGCCTCCCCTTCAAGCAGGCCGCCCCCCTAATACCACGACATACATACGTCATTCATTCACAAACACACCCCAGTTTCTAATACTTTAAAAACCACTCGATATGTCTCATGAGAACATCTTTGTGCTTTGCAAGTCAACTCTTGAACGTGCTACCTGGGAACCACTGAGATCTATGCTAATCTGCTCATCGTCGTGCTATCCGTGAACTTCTGTGACCGCTTCGAGCATACCCATCAGTGCGCTACCTGTGGCCATCCACCTATTCTCCCGCAACATACTGCTCTGCTTGCTGAATCCAACTGTTTGTTGGTCAAGGTAAGGCCATGTATCCTGGTCATATTTCACAGATTTTTAAATTTCTATCTATTTTCTAGTAGAGTACACAATAGTGCTATGTTCATTGGTCTCATTGGTATTGACTTGAGTTTCCATTGCTATGCTATCAATAGATCTATTTATTTTCATCTGTGACTATTGTGATTGAATTGCATCCTTCGGGGGTCCAGTCAATAATGTTAGCATGTTTCCTTCTCGTGCAAGACAGAACATCCATGGGACGAGTCACATGTTCAGATTTCAGTCACATCAATTATACATTTCTGCAACTTATGCAAATACTAAGCAGCACATAATGAACTGGTATAGTTCCTGCGAACCAAAAAAACCTTGCATTGATCATTGTATGATTCATTTACTTTTGTATCAAATCTTTACTCTTGAAGATTGTATAATAATGTCGATATTTACTTTTCAGATTCATCAACAATGCCTGCCTGTTCGATTAGCGGTTGCCCTTCGAAGATCCATGCGAAATCTGAAGGAACTACAATGCATGTATTCCCGAAAACTGTTGATCGAATAAGAGAATGGGTCAGACATTGCGGATATCCACTGGATGAGCTGGAAAGTAGAGTCCAACAAGTCTTAGAGGACAAGAGGGGTGATCGATACCGCATCTGCAGCCGGCACTTTTCCTTGGACATGTACACAACTTCTTGGGTAACAAAGAAGAATAAACGGCGAACGACACGGAAATTGCGCGAAAACGCTATTCCCACTCTATTCGTCCACATTCCGCCACCGGTGAGTCAAGTGTCCGGATTTAGCTTTCGGCCTTGCGGTAGTGTGTAGCCGAATGGATTAATAGATATTGTAGGTGTTCTATCCCTTGTAATAATTTCGATATTGATATGAGTGTATAGTTTTTTGAATATTGACATTTATCAATATATTCTTTTTCGATTTCATAACCCACAAACGCAATGTATATATATATGGGGACAGGGAACTGTGCTGTATTGAGCATTTTTCAAGTATTCTGTCGGCTTACATGGCTATTTTTAATATTGGCATTTCATTATCAATCATTAATTGACCTTTACAACTTCTTGACTATCCCTTGAATCTGAAGCAAGAACATTCTACATCCTTGACGTGGTCGCAGTTATCAACCACTTCTAGCGCGTATCAGGTAATCTTACTAGGCTAATCCGCTACATACTTGTTTTATGCATGTCAAGTAATAGTTATATTCTATCGTGTAATTATTTTACCGAATGTTTGGTTACTGCTTTCCAATTGATATACACCTTAGTTATCGTCCACTGGTGTTTGTTTTCAGTTATAATTAGTGTTATCCATACTAATGCAAGTACTGTCTTTCAGGGAGATGCTGAAGCGTCCGCCACATCTACAACATTTCAAGATGTTTTTCAACATCAGGAGGTATGGATACTGACAGCTCCATCGAGCGTCATCATCAGAGCTGGAATTCTTGTCGTTTGATTGTTCTACACAATGTTTCATTCGTGGTTAGCCGTTGATATGTACCTTTGCTGTCGACCCCAGGTGTGTGTTATGTTTTCACAATTGTAATCCTCACTAATTCAAGTATTATGTTTCAGGCAGTTGATGGAGCGTCAACCCCTGCACTTGATACAGAGCCTGACATTCAAGTATACGAATCGGCGCAACAGCTTTCGGAAGTGCGCACTACATTTGCAACATCCATAGATATTCTTCAGCAGCACGAGGTATGGATAATGACAGCTCCATCATGCATGATCATATAACGTGATTCCATTTGCTATACTTTCTTCCCTATTAACGCAAGTGCTGTGTTTCAGGGAGACGACGAAGCTTCCACCACAATCACATCATCTCATTTAGATGATGCAGATGTAAAGGAATCGTTGAAATAAGTCGATGAAATGTGATCATATTTGGATTTTCCTTAATTCTTTTGGACAATGCAACATTTGCGGTTATCTCTTTATATGTACCTGTGCGTTCGACCCCAAGTGTGTGTTATGTTTCCAATATTGAAAACCATACTAATCCAAGTACTGTGTTTCAGGGAGACGACGGAGCTTCCACCACAATCAGAACATCTCATTTAGATGATGCAGATGTAAAGGAATCGTTGAAATAAGTCGATGAAATGTGATCATATTTGGATTTTCCTTGATTCTTTTAGACAATGCATCATTTGCGGTTATCTCTTTATATGTACCTGTGCCGTCGACCCCAAGTGTGTGTTGTGTTTCCAATATTGTAAAGCATACTAATGCAAGTACTGTGTTTCAGGGAGATGCGGATGCCTCCTCTCAAATACAACCATTCATGGCAGTCCATGCAGAGCCAGAGGTATGGATACTGACAGTTCCATCGAAATAGATCATCACTGGTCGAATACTTGTCGTTTGATTGTTGCACACAATGTTTAAATCATATTTGGCTATTGAGATGTACCTGTGTGTTCGTCCTCACGTGTGTTTTATGCTAACAATATTTTGATACATAGTAATGAAAGTACTATGTTTCAGGGAGACGATGGAGCCTCATTCCGTGCTGTCTATGCGGATACAGAAAATATAGTCATTGCAGCGCAAGAGGAAGGGAGGACATGCGGAAACGAATCGGAGCTACAGCGTGCAGATGTTGAAGGCCCAGTCAAAAAAGTTGCAAAGAAAAAAACAACAAAAAAAGGTTAGTTACAAACAGTTCATAACTTTAAAAAAATGTTTGTGCTGGGGACTATTTTATGTTTTTTTCCAGTCAATTCTACTACACTCCATCTTGTGTTTAAACTGAACATCCCTTTTCCAATCTCTCCTCCAGTTACCCGTGGGTGTCAGAACTATACACACACAGACAGTGAAGCGAATGAGAGATGTGGCTTGCCAGGCCGTGTACACTATGGAGGAACTATTAATTGAGGCGAGGCGTGTTCAGGCTCGAGATGCTCATGTCCAATGGCCAGAACATGAATTAATTGTGTTTGGAGACTACAGCAAAGTTGCGTTGGACCATAGCTATAGTGAGACCGCACCACCACAAGAAGATGTTATTGAATCTATTGAAGATAGCTCTGAAGTGGTTGCAGATCAATTTACACAATCTACACCCGCCAAAAATTTGCCACCAAAAAACCTATCGACATTGTTGTGTTCTCCCATCAATGTCGAAGTAATAGATGTTGAAATGACAGAGAATTAACCAGCCGCAGCATCCATAGACGCATCAGAACGTGATATCAGCGATATTACTTACCAATGTGTTGAAATCTCCACAACGTCAAAGGCCGAAACAACGTTGACGCAGGATGACAGTCTAATGAAAGAGAGCAAATACATTGTATTCGACAGTTGTTTGATGGAAATTATAAGTATGCTGAAATGTGTGCATTCCAATAGAGGCAAAGTATGTGGGAAGCCATTGATTAATGTGACTCGTCAAATAAAAGGCAGTAACGTCAAAATAAATGCCGCCTGTAGATTAAATCATAGGTTCTCATGGTCTGCACAACCGATGCTGGGGAAACTGCCAGCAGGCAATCTACTGTGTGCAGCTTCATCACTTTTTAGTGGCTCCAGTTTTAGAAAGTTAGAGGCTTTCTTTCAGTTTGTGGGACTCCATTTCATTTCTAAAGCGCTGTACTACACATACCAACGTGATTATCTGTTTCCGGCCATTAGTGATGCTTGGAAAATTGAACAATTGTCTCTAGCTGGTACATTTGAAGGCAAACGATTCAGGCTAGCCGGCGATGGACAGTGCGACAGCCCTGGATTTTCTGCCAAGTACTGCACCTACCACTTTCAGGACATGGATAGTAAGAAAATTGTGAGTTTGGTGGTCGTGCAGGTAACACAATGTACATCCTCAGTCGCCATGGAGAAACTAGGTTTTATAAAATCAGTGGAATATCTACAATCGAGGGGAATGCACATCGACCTCATAGCCACGGATAGACACGTTTCAATTGCCAAGACAATGAGAGAGCAGTTCCCACATATTAAACATAAATTTGACGTATGGCATCTTGCTAAATCAATCAATAAGAAAATTTCGGCTGCAGGGAAAAAAAAAGGTTTTGAAAGTATTTTGCAGTGGTCACATTCTATCACCAACCATCTTTGGTGGAGCTCAAAAACTTGTGAGGGCTCAGTGGAAATACTACTTGAAAAATGGCGGTCACTGATGCACCACTGTACCAACGTTCACCGCTGGACAGCAAATGAACATTTCCACCAATGTGAACATGGCCCTTTGTCCCCAGAGGAGGCACGGAAGAAGAAGTGGTTGATTCCATCTTCACCGACACAAAAAGCCATTGAGAAGATTGTTTTCGACAAAACTCTATCAAGAGATTTGAGAGGACTGACAGAATTCTGTCACACAGGAGATTTGGAGGTGTTCCACAATATGTGCCTAAAGTACAGGCCAAAGCGCTTGCATTTTAGCTTTCGGGGCATGAAACATCGCACTCTACTAGCGGTCTTGGCCCATAACAGCAATGTCGGACGTGAACAATCTAGGACTAGGGGTAAAGTAAGGATGCCTCGCTACACTAAGGTGTTTTCAAAACGAAGTAAGCAATGGGTGATCAAACCAGTCTATGATGAAATGCAGTTCGACTTTGTGAAAGGCCTTATTGTTGCTGTGTTAGAGAAGCACAGATATGGAATTTTGGACGTTTCTGTGCAGAGCAGGGATCCATTGCCACCGAACATTGCGACTGTCCCATGCCCACCCGAAGCACAGCTGATTGTGAAGTACAAATCCCGGTTTAAATAATTGCAATATGATTGTCTTTTTGTAAATAAATGTTATTGTACAGTGTACCTGTAAACCTAACCCCTACCTTCACCATCATGGGTGGCGAACAAGCTGGGTGTCATCTTTGAATTCTCTCTATTCACCTCAAATATGTGTATGTATATATTTTTCTCATGTCTCATCTCATGTAAATGTAAATGCTGTTAACGGAGGGGAGGCTTGCGTATTGCAAATAATAAAACAAACAAACAATAAATCTCACTTTTAACTCAACTCCTGTGACCTTCTGCCAAAAATTTAATGTCTCAATTTGGGCTGCAAAGCTCGCAGACAACGGGGACAAAATTAGGGCACTTAGAACGTGCCAGCCAAGCGGGCCGTGGCATTTGGGAGAGAAGCCAGTTCGCATTTGCACATTGAGGCGCACTACATAGACGGATTCTAAACTTCAAGTTCTCACAGATGCCTATACTACGTGATGTTGCAAATAAAGAATGCGAAGGACAGCGCCCAGATGAGGCCCACAAGTCGCACTGGAAGTATAAGGGTCTATTGTTTTTTGACCTTGAGACAGGGACCATGCCGAAAGAACTACATTTGAAGGGAGTGCGCAATAACGTAAGAGACGATAAGGCAGAAAATTCAGAAACTAGACCGAGTCTCATTTTAGGTCAGTATACGAAAAATCGTTGTCAAGAGCACAGTCCGTTTTACAGACTGCATTATGAAGAGACACAATGGAAATTTCAAATATAATGTAAGTAAATCTTTACACGCTTTTATACCGGAATGAAGATTTAATGAATGGATGCATGAATAAATGAATGAATGAAGAGCTAGGAAAAGCAAGTAAAACTGTTCGTAGTGGGCACATGGGCATGCAGGTCCACTGGTCTCACCGATCTCGGTCCTTGGCCAAGCCACTTTTCCCTGCACTGCCTACCTGCACTACGGGACTGTCTCTGTATCCTTCAGCCCCTTCTCCCGGCATTTACCTTGCACTTGCCACCAGCTGGCCCTATTATTTAATTTGTATTCAACTAACCATGTACAGCCCTTCCCCATGCGCGATCAGAAAGACACCTGGCCTAGTAGGATCGTTGTCTGTCTGCCCTTGTTCCCCACCTGCCTCGTCACGCCTAGAAACACTTGAGTATAGGCGCGTTACAAATGCCATATCATATATCATATCATTCCTCACGCATGTAGACTAACTGTCGTTTATCATTGTGTGTTGGCCTCGATTTATCTCGTTACTTTTCGCATTGATTTTAGAGCCGAAGATACTCCATTGAACTATCCTTGCAAGCAAATAGTTTCTGATTGGCCGTAATAAATAAAATGAGTAATATTAATGAAGTTCGGCTAGCGAGACTAATTATCATTTTTTTGTTTTCATAACAGGTATTTGATCCCTTTCTGCCACTGCCACCTGTTTGAGACACCGACGGATGGATTCTTCAGCAGACACCTGCAGCTTCGTGTCAACAACTGGAGCACGATCACCATATTATGGGACGATCGCCAAGGGCCCACATGCCCTTACGCTGTACTAGTGGCTAGAAGCAACATATCAACCTTTATGCTGGACTAGTGCCTAGTTGATGGAACAGCCTTGCGGTTCACCGTGCTTCCAAAGTGATTCTTTTTACGAAAATGAACACCCTGTGTACCATAAAGGAACAGCGCGTGACTCAAGATGAAACGGAACAGTTATTGCGGATACAGATAAAAGAAAATAAATGGCTTCCGGAGTTCATATGTCAATTGCTGAATATTCTCTAAACATTTAATGTCAAATAAATGTACTTTACCAAAAGTACAGTGTTGCTGTTTCATTTTAAAGTACAGTTTCATATTCCGAATTGTGGCGCAGAAGATGACTGGGCGCGTTTGCCTACGCAGCACAGTAACATCACGGGGAGAGGCGGCGAATATGAATGTTTTGATAATGTCAGGCTCAGGGGCGGGGGAATTGATTTAGTGCCGCAAATGCAGGTCAGCCAGGGCAATCGGGGAAAAGATAGGATTATCAGAAAATGGCAGCTCCCTGGTGCTTGTTTTCGCGTGCGTTCAATGGACGAAAACTCAGGTAAGTTCCATAGGAAAGTTTTCTAAAATCGAGCCACTTAGGCTTAAAAAAACATGGCCGACCCGTAGGGACAATAAAAAATTTTACTAGACCATGCCTTTAAGTGGCTCCCGATTCTTCTTAGATCCGAGTTTCATGTCTTATGTATTATTTGCGCCCGGAGCGCTGGGGGCGCATCCAATCAGTTTCCGCGGATCAGGGGCTGAAACCTCTGATCTCAGCCCACGTTCCACTCGAGCCACCGGCTGCCTCCCCTGCCATACAGCACCATCTTCCTCCCACCCTCCCGTTTCCTTTTTTAAAAACGATTCCCCAAACCCCCCCCCCACCACACACTTACCGGATTGTTGTGACAGCGGCACCTGCTGCCACCGCAGCAGCTTCACTGCCTCTCACCTTTCTAGGCTGCCATGGTACTGGAAGAGGGGCTCCACGTGGACCTCGCCTTCCACAAACATGGTGGCTATCTTAGCAAAGGATTTCCATTCGATGAACGGGACACGCGCGTTTCAATTAATGAAAATCTTTTTTTTTTAGCTTGGGTAACCCGGGGTGCTAATAGCGTTAGCACCCCATTCCGAGGGCTGGAACGGTGCCCTCGTTATAGGCCTGACCAAAGGGCTGCCGGCCCATTACCCCGTTCCAGCCCTTGGAACGGGGTGCAAATGCGATATTGTTACCCTATTTTCAGAACATATGTCTCATATTAGCTTTCTAGATAATTATCTTCCTGTTCCCAAGTTTGTCTCCACTCCCTGTTGCGCCTTTTATAGCATAGGGCTGGGAGTAACATGCACAACAGGAGTGGAGACAAAAGGGTGTTAATGTTTGACCCATTAACTCATTCTTCATCAGGGCTGCACAGAAACTCCACCCATCCTCCAAGTGAAAGAATTACAACCCCCTGCTGCCACATTCTCACCAATTCTCTGGCTTTGCCACCAACTTCAGCAGCATATTGCAAGTATGCACGAAGAAAAAAGAGAAAGAATACTAATGACAATGCTTCCTGTCCGCTTTCCGGAACGCTTTCGTGATGCCACCTCCCCACAATCACCTTTTCGACTCTCTACTTGGGCCCCCAGGTGACGCAGCCCTGAAATTGGACTACTAAAGCCTCTCCTGTTTACCGCTCTGTGTCTTTCTGTCTCCTCCCTCTATCCTTCACTCTCCCCTCTTCCTGCCCTAACTGCTGCCTCCTAGATTTATTACCTAACCTTCCCCACCCCTCACACTCAACTCTACTCTTACCTTATCTCACCAACCTTCGGACCCGCTTACCGCCAATTGCTCTAAGAAGGATGTATTTTTGAAAGTCAAATTTGGGTGTGTTTTTGAAAGTCAAATTTAGGTGCATTTTTAAAAGTCAAATTTGGGTGTGTTTTTGAAAGTCAAATGTGGGTGTGTTTTTGAAAGTCAAATGTAGGTGTGTTTTTAAAAGTCAAATGTAGGTGTGTTTTTAAAAGTCAAATTTGGGTGTGTTTTTCATTGCATTCAGCCCAGTGACGCTCACCTGCCTCTCAACACCCCCTCTCTCTACCTACCATGGCGCTATCGGTTTCTCCCATCTACTCTAATTGCTTTACTATCGACTATCCCTCCCTTCTCACAAAATCTGGCAAGAAGAAATTCAAAAAGGACATCTTGACTTCCAACCCTGGTCTCCCCATCGCTGATACCTACTCTAGCGCTTCTGCCAGACAAACCCTCACTGACATCCTCTTTGCCGTTCCATCACCTGACCTTTGGACCCCTCATATGGTCTCTACGCTCTGTCCTCTATCTTCCTCTCCCATTAATGGCGGCACCCGCTGGGAAGTCCGTATGGATTCCTTTGACTCCTCCAGAGTCTTCATTAATGTCTACCTAAATGGCACTGTCATGGTGCAAGGCCCTCAGGCCAACCTACGTCTCTGTGACAGGCGGCTCCCCCGCCTCATTAATTTCCTCCCTTCTCCTGCTGTGCCCCCCTCACCTCCCTCGGCTACCTTGTCTTCTTCCACTTCCTCCCCTGCCCCCTCTCTTATTCTCTCTACACCTTTGCAGGACGTACCTCAGCCTTGTACCCCTCCCCGGAAGGTCTTCAAGGCTGGCAACCCTCTTCATCTTGCCACTCTCAACCCTCGCTCTGCTGTCAAACACTCCTCTGACATCTGCCACCTCCTGGAAGAACTTGACCTTAATGTCCTCGGTTTTACCGAGAGCTGGTTCACCACCAGCTCTGTCATGAGTTTTGACACTCTCCTCCCTGACGGTTACAAGATCCTCTCAGCACCTAGATCTACCCGGCCCGGAGGGGGTGTTGCTCTGATTTTCCCTGAGTGGATTGCTACTTCTATCATCCCCACTCAGACCTATTCCTCTTTCGATTGCCTCGTCTGTAGGCTCTCTCTCTCTCCCAGCCACTCCCTTACTATTGCTACTGTCTACCGGCCCCCTGGCCAAGTCACCTCTTTTCTCTCTGAGTGGGCTGACCTCTCCTCAGCCCTCTTGGCCTCTTCCTCTCAACTCGTCCTCCTTGGGGACCTCAACATCCATCTTGATTCTCCCTTTTCTCCATCTACACTCTTTCGCGACCTCTGCGATTCACTCTCCCTCTCCATCCTTCCCTCCGGCCCTACTCACTCTGCTGGCCATACACTTGATGTCTTGATCTCCTCTGGCCTCCCCCTGTCTACCCCCCTCATCACTCATCTCTCCTGGAGCGATCACTCCCTTCTATCCTCTTTTCTTCCCATCTCCTCCCCTCCAGCCAAGCCTGCCCCAAGATTGCCACCCACCTTCTCAGACATCCGACCCATGAAGCGCGTGTCAGTCGTGGCTTTTGCTGCCTCCTTCTCACCCCCTCCTCTACTTCAGGCTGACACTCACCCTGACTCAGCCCTTTCCCTGCTCTACTCCTCTATTACTGCTACCCTTGATACTCTTGCCCCTGTCATGAGGATCCGCCTTAAGCCCAAAGCTAAGTGCAACACTTGGTTTGACTCTGACCTATCTTCACTGAAACATAAGTGTAGGGCGGCCGAGAGGAAATGGAGGGCCTCTTGCTCATCCCCTGACAAACTGGCCTGTCGCCTTCTCCAAAGGCAATATCGCCTCTCTGTACTTACCAAGAAGCGAGCTCATATTCAAGCCCGTGTTTCTGCAGCATCTAACAACTCGGCCGAACTCTTTAAAATCTGCAAGGAGCTGGTCATCCCTGCCGCAGTATCCACCTCTCCTCTCGCCTCTCAGGCCCTTTGCAATGACCTTGCCTCACACTATATCTGTAAAACTAAGGACATCCTGTCCACTCTCCTCCTCTCCTTCTCCCCTCCCCTTCCCTCCTCTGCTGATCCTCCCTCAGATTCTCCTCCTCCCTCTTTCTCCGCCTTTCCTCTTTTCTCCCCTGATGAGGTTGCCAGACAAGTCCGATCTATGAAAGCCTCATCAAAACAGGTTCATCCCTGTTCCTCCAAAACCATTAAGGACCCCATTGACACCCTTGCACCTGCCCTTGCAGACTTCTGCAACCTCTCCTTTGCCTCTTTCCCCTGAAACACTCCATTGTGCACCCTCTACTCAAGAAACCCTCAGCTGATCCCTCCTGTCCAGCTAACTATCGCCCCATTTCCATCACCCCCTTTCTGGGTAAACTCCTTGAAAAGCTTGCAATCTCTCATCTCAACCTTCATTCTGACTCTGTCGGCTCACTCCATGACCACCATTCTGGCTTCAGAACCTCCAGAAGTACGGAAACTGCTCTCCTGAAGATCAGTGAAGATCTGCTCTCCAACCATGACTCTAACATTCCCCCCGTCCTTATCCTACCTGATCTCTCCTCCGCTTTTGATACGGTCAACCACACCATCCTGCTCAATCGTCTCCGTGACAACCTTGACATCACTGATCAGGCTCTGGCTTGGCTTACCTCCTTTCTCTCTGATCGACCTTCCCAGGTACAACTTGGGTCCTTCCTCTCCTCTATCTCCCTCTCTACCTGTGGTGTTCCTCGGGGGTCTAATCTCTCGCCCTGGCTTTTCAACCAATACTTGGCAACCTTTGCCTACTGCATATCCATCTTCTTCTCCAATTTCCAATGCTATGCTGACGACACACAACTCATTTTCAGGCTTCTCTCTGCCACCTCCCCTTCCTCCCTCATCTCTGACTGTCTACTCGCCATTCAAAATTGGTGTGCCGCCAGCGATCTCTGTTTAAATGCTAATAAAACTGAGAACCTCCTCATCCTTCCTTCCCCTTACTCTCTGGCCTGCCGCTCTCGGCCCTCCTCCTGCACCTACCTGCGAAGCAAAGAACCTCGGGGTCATCTTTGATTCCACACTATCCTTCTCCTCACACATCTCTGAAGTCTCAAAAAAATCTACCTTCTTACTACACCTGCTCAGAGGTACCTTTCCCTTCCTCTCCTTCCCACAGAAGCTCACTGTCTCCCAAGCTCTGATTCTCTCTATGCTGGACTACTGCAACAGCCTCTTTCTAAAGCTACCTGCCTCCACCCACCGCCCTCTACAGCTAATCCAGAACAGAACTGAGAGACTTGTCCTTGGCCTCAAGCCCTGGATCGTATCTCTCCAGCTCTGAAATCTCTCCATTGGCTCCCAGTGGATGCAAGGATTAAATTCAAAACCCTTTGCATTGTCCACAAGGCTTTCTGGGGCCTGGGTCCTAAATACCTTCAACTATTCCTCCTTAAATACCTTCCTTCTCGAGCCCTTCGCTTTTCTACCTCAAACTCCCTCAGGGTCAGCCGCTTTTCTAAGAAACGTGCAGGGGGCAGATCTTTGTCCTCGGCCGGAGCCTCCCTTTGGAACGGCCTCTGTGCCACCCTGAAACTGGAGGAAAACCATCTACGATTCCGTAAGCTCCTTAAGACCTTCCTCTTTGCATCTGCCTTTGCCACTCTCCTCCCCTGTTGATCTGCCTTCTTCTCTCAGCACTGCCTCACCTGCCAACGGGGCCCCCTTGGCTCAGTTACCTGCCCTCCTGGACTTCCTCCAGCACTGCCTCCCGGCCACCCCTGCACCGGGGCCTGTTATCTGTACCCTCACAGGTCCCCCCACTCCTCTCCTGCACTTATCAGATGTTACCCTACCTGGCTTGCCCTGCACTGCACCCTTCACTGGCTGCACACATCACTGCTCTTATCACCTTATTTACTTATGTATCCACTCATTTATTATTTATCCTATGCCTGCACTTCTTTGCCCCCCCTCCCTTTTTCTGTTTGCACTTCCCCCTTTCCCTTTCCCATGCACTTGCATATTCTCAATGTCGCCTAGTAAGATCGTTTGTTTTTGTTTTCTCCCCTGCTCCCCCTCCCTTTGCCTGGTCGCGCTCTGAAACACCTGTGTATGGGCGCGATATAAATAAAATATCATATCATGTCATATCATATAATGTCCAATTTGTATATATCATTTAACATGTGTTTGCTTGTTTCAAAGCATTCCCAGTTTTCGGCAGCGAAAGGAAAAGATGAGTGATGCCAGAACCACAACATTTTGTCTATTTGAGAAGCCGAGGATAATAAGTCTGGCCCTAATTTTAGAGGAAACGCATTCACCACTTAAATGCAATTGACAGAGTAAGCAATGCGAAAAGGGAGCGCGTGTTACATGTATGCGTGCCTGTGAGGCGGCACGCTTCCTCTAGCAGCCTCAAATCCCGGGAAGTGACCACAGGAATCGGGACAACTCCAGGTGTACACGTGGGCTCTCAGTGTAGCCAGAAGGAAAGCGCCCTTCCTTCTGCTCAGGGCCAGACCGCGCGCACATCCAGTAGCTGCGCGCGCTGAACGCAAATCCTGCTGCGTATAAGTACGTCTGCAAGCACACGCGCCCCGGAATGCGCAGGGTAATGAAGCACGACAGGGGTCGGTGCTGTGCCAGTTCCAAGTTTTGTCAGATAAGTCAACTCAGGCACAGAGAGAGAGATAAGATGATGTGCCCAAAATCACACAGTGTTGGCGGTGCAGGGAAGCCGGATTGGTCGCCTGGTTCCAAATTGCACATCTTCTGTAACATTTAACATGTTTGGAGTCAGAAAAAAGTGGACCACCCCTATTCATTTTTATCTTCTCTTCTTTAGGCCACACCTTCAAGTTTTAGGTCACGCTTACCAGGCAAGCCCCCCCCCCCCTCAATTTCTTACCCCACTTAAAGCTCTGCCTTTAGGTTTATGTCTATGCTCGCCTGCAGGAATGTTTGTTGAACTTTACTCTTCCATGGAGAGACAGAAGCTAACAGCTAGAGTCTGCTAGTGTCATGTATTTTTTATTCTTTTTTCATGTAATCATTCAAATTATTGTTGTAGTCTTGATTTTCCTTTTGTGCTGTGCTTTGGAGAAAGGCGATACAAATATAATAAAATAAAATAAACATTTGTATAGATACGCCCTAATCCCAGAGTTTGGGGGGATATCCTTGTTTGCCCCCACCCAAGTACTGACAGCTTGACAAATCGCGCCTTGAAACACTTGTGTATAGGCGCGTTATAAAGGCCATATCCTATCATAGCAAATGCATTTAAACCCCTGGGACTGGAGTCCCCTCTGACTTCAGCATCAGGGTCATTTCCCCCGCCTTTCACCCCCCCCCCACACCTGAGATGGTCTCCAGCCCCCATCCCTTCCATTGCCAGATGCAGTGTCCACTCTCTTCTGCTGTTATTATCTTAGTTTAGAAAGAAATCTGCCTTTATATTTAATTCTTCCTGTCCTCTGGGTTTCTTCCTCAATCTCCTTTTCTATTGCTTCACTTGCAGGTATTTTCCGTGAGCTGTCCAGCCTTTTCTCATGCCTTGATCTTTACTGGCAGGAAGATGAAAGGCGGCTCTTTTGCATTTCACATTGCCAAGCCCTAGACATGAAAACGAGACCCGAACATCTGTGAGAACCCGATGAAAGGCTCCTGAAAACGAAACCTTTGAGAGCCAAGGATGGAGAGCGCTTTTTTATCAACAAGACATTGAAATCACTGCTATGGACAATTAAAAAAACATGCAATTGACTTGTGTGCACTGGGAACCCGCAGTGAAAATCAAAAAATCACGCTCAGGGTTAAAAAAAGCAGACTTAGCAAGACGCTGATGTCATTGAGCGATTGCCCAGGATTGCTATTCTCACCCCATTACTCACGCTATAGGTCCTCATGAAGAGTTTGCCGGTATCCCGCCGGTATTGGCAAACTGCCCTTACCGTCTCTGGCGCCCGATATCCCGATATTACCAGAGAGCCGGTCAGTTCCCATTCCCATGGAGTCGAATAGGACTCCATGAGATGGGATTGCCTGAATCACCGGCACTGATGATACCAGTGTCGGTGATTCAGGCATTCATGTGCCGATAGGGGCCTAATCTACTGGCAGGTCAGGCCGGTGGCGTATTTAGGCTTTCTGCTGCCCTATGCCCATATAAGTGCATGCAACCCCCAACTTTACTCCACCTCTGCCAGACTCTGCACCTTCACCAGATTCTGCCCCTTCAACAAACTCTGTCTGAGTTGTCCAAACTACACCCATTCACACCCATTTTGTCCCCCATTCTGGCTCCATAACATTATAAGGACGTTTTTAAGGTTGCAGGGATTACAAATGTATTGCTTCCTCTCGATTAATTCAAGCCTGTCACCTTCTATGCTATATTAGTTGAAAGAGTGTTTTCAGATCTCTGCTGCCCAAGATTTGGAGAAGGCAGTGTGTTCTACAGTTGAGTGCCCTAGAGGTAATTGTTACAGCTAATTGACGACTTTTGGTTAAGTCCATAGCAATCTTATAGAGGAAGTGATAAGAACATCAGCTGTCTGACAAATGGGCACAAGTGAGAGAAGTTTGGAATGAGGAGTTTTGGTTTCAATGCTAATATCTGGATTTTCGCACAAATTGCCTGCTGTCCCTCTATGAGAAGCACCTAGACTGGTCTGTAATATTAATGCAACATAACTACATTTCTATATCTGTTTTTGTCAAATGGTAAAGTTTACATATGAAATATATGCAAGTGGTACAGGCACATTTTATGAAAATGTTGAATAAAAAACCTCAACCCCCTTCACATGGTTACAGCTCTGGTGTTAGCGGGGGGGAGGGCATGGGGGCGGGGAATATGTAAATAAGGCAATTCACCTCCTGCAGCCGATGTTCCTCCAATCCGCTGTAACCTCTGCCTGGGCATAAACACCTCAGTAGAGTAAAGGCAGCAGGAGTAGGTTCTTGGAATCTTTGGCTGTGCATTCTCACGGTGGAGTAATGGATAAGGGCGACCCTGAACATTCATGTGTGGAAAGCAACAGCATTCCTCATAGTCTCAGGAGGATAGCTCAGGGAGAGCGTTCTCGCCTTAGAAGCAAGACGACACGGAGCACCACAGGTTCGGTCCCCGAGTCTGCGCTTAGAAACCTCTGGGTATTAAGCGCGTTATAAATAACCTAACATGTTATATCGTAGCTGCACAATGCAAGCACATTTTCTAACACATGAAGTGGTACAGACTGTTTACAACTTAGCTGCTTGTGCAATTGTTCAAAATACCACTCCAATATTACCTTTGTGGGTGTGGTTTAGGCTATGGGTTTGGCCAGCTTGCGTTTAATGTCATTTAAAATGTTTGTTAACTCTGTAGAGTTGGTTGGACTGTACAATGCATAGGAACATTTTGAGATGTGTGATATAGATGTCCTGCTGTCCTTTGAAGTACTGTATCACAGTAAAGGTCCGACCTTGTATTTGAAATGTAATTAATGTGAATATTACTCATAAGCGTCACAGTTATGCATTGTGTGGCATACTTTGCAGTTGGTTCTCCTGGTAGAACTAAGCATGCATCAGAATGTCATCAAAGACTCATGATAAACCCAGCAGGGATGCCATTTGTATGCTTTGCACTGAGCAGCTTCTGTAAAGATGGCTGAATGGATATGTTCACAGGACCCCTTTACAGCTGTGAAACAGTGTCTAACTTTGGCACACTGTTTTTGTTCTCACTCTTCTATGGCTTTGGGTATCCTTTCACAGGTTTCTTGATGCACTTGTGCATTCAGATTTACTCTTCGCCGTTTTAACTTCTCTGTGATCTATTTCATGCTTCCACTTTTTGGGCAGCCACAGACCTCTGAAATGTGGAGCCAGGGAGGGAAGTTAGTGCTTGCTTCTGAACATCATTTTAGTGCCACCTGTGGGAACTCTGTGCTTCACTTAAGCAAAAGTATGCGTTTAATAATATAAAATGATGCATCATTTTTAACCTTTACTTTGCCAAAGAGAAAACCTTCATTTTTGCAACTGTGTAAAACAGGCATGTTGTGTATTTGAATATAAAAGTGATTGCTTAACACATTGTATGTGTGTATTGATTAGAAAGCACTCCAAAGATAATGTTCAGTGGCACCAATAAAACCAATGAGGTTTTGGCGGTTTATAGTCAAAAAGTCGAATCCAATAATGTCGAAAGTCAAAAAGTCGAAAACAAAAAGTTGAAAACAAAAATGTCGAATTTTTTTTTTTGGTTGCTTTTTTTTCGAAATGGGGGGGTCCCCCCCAACCCCCCTTTTTTAAATTTTTTTTTTGTTTTACCCCTTTTTTTTACCCCCGGAGCCCAAAAAAAATATATAAATAAAAAAAATAAAAATTCGACATTTTTGTTTTCGACTTTTTGGATTCGACATTTTTGTAATTCGACATTATTGGTTCGACATTATGACTGGACACCGTTTTGGCTATTTTGCATATTAAAGAGCATTTTGGGAAGATAAGAATGATCAAAGAGCTATATCTGTCATATATGTCTGTGAGAGTTGTGTGGCCGAACCAATAAATACCTAAAGCATGGTGGGTTTAGTATGCATTATTTTTTTATTTTTATTTTTTATTTAAAGCCACCTTAACAATAACATGTTTTGCAAATATCAGGCATATATACAAGTATGGCCATCAAGTAAAATGAGTGTTAACAGCTCACAATTGCTTTCAGTGTTGGGGATTAGCCACACTTGGAGAAACAAAATGTGCTTTATATTTAAAAAATGACACCCAGTTCATTGAATATAAACTGCAATAAAATGCTGCTCCTAAGGCAATCTGCTGCCCCAGGCCAAGTCGGCCTTGTTTTAAATACATCTAAGGGTCAGGCCTGCCAGGAGATCTGTGGCCCCCATCGGCAGTGCCGGTCCAGAAAAAATGCTGGAGCTGGAATTACCACCATTCTTCTGAACTGGCACACTTAAAATGAGGGACATCTGAGATTCTCACACACTCATTAGGAGCTTGGCGGTAATGGTCCAACAGAGCAGTATTTCAAGACACCGCCAGTGTCTTGAAATCCGTTGCTGCCAAGGTTTGAGGTATGGGGGATTTACCACACGCAGTACTCCATGGAATAGCGGATTCAGTAAATTTCATGAAGGAGGATGTTTTACTCAAAGGTGTTGATGACTGGAAAAGATCAGGTAGGATCAGAAGACAGGCAGGGAAGCTCTTCTCTGATGTCAAGGAAAGTTGTGTCTTTGCCATAAAGTGAGTAGTCACTCAGAAGTGCCTCTGACTCCGGGTGGCAGAGTTGAGACACGATGGTAGATTCAAAGTATTTGTCACACGCTGAGGGTAGAGATTGACCTGTGTTACCATAGTATCTCCCTGCACATCTGTGTAGTGAAGATAGCAGTGTTTAACATCTAAGGGGCATTGCAAGTCTCTGGTTGTGGCACAGTTTGCCACTCTGGGGTTTCAAGTGTCTGGGGGCAGGGGGAATGCTTTGGAACTTTTAGAATCTTTTGGCCTCTTTCTTGTGGGTTAATGAAAATTCTGTTCCCTGAGCGATGAGGTGAATTCCAGGCGAACATCAGACTTGGTCCAAGTTGCCGAGCCTGTAATGGAAGAAGTTGGTGCAACAGTAGTGTTTGTGCGGCATGAATTCTTTTCCATGTAGGAATACCATAAGGTTTCTACCTAAATCCTGTGTTGGGTTCTGCATTGATGGTCTCACAGTGGGACTCTCCGGCGTGCAGAAGATTCTGAAGAGCCTTTGCTTAGTTGCTGTTGGATTCTGAGATGCAAATCCGTACATTCTCTGGTTTTCACTCTGAGTAACCCCTATTGTGTATGTTTGAGGCCTAGCGATTCCGGACTTTCATCAGCCTTTACACCTCTCTCCTGCATCATTTCAGGTTGTGGACATTTTTGTTGTCCCAATTTCTTTCAGCTTTCCATGGTTTAGTCAAACTAAACTTATTTGTGTTACGCTCTCATCTAGATCCCCGAGGATGAGCACAGGATGGCAATTATGAAGGGTGGCCATGATGCAGAATGATTGAATCAACGTACCTGTGACTTCGTTCTTGTATTTATGGAGGCATAATTCTGCCCTGAGCTCTTCTTCTATGGGTAGGAAGGCAAGGGTCGAATCATAAGAGCAATTGGTGTTGAGAGACGCTGACACGTCCTATATTCCTCACAAAGAGTTCAAGGCTGTGGCCAGTATGTGTGTCGATTTCTGCACCAGATGCCACAGACCGAGGTGATCAATGTCAACGACTACTTATTGAACTGAGGACTTGGTGGTGTTGACTTGTCTGCTCAGAAGCTCAGGTTTCTCCAGTAGGGTCACGAGGCTTAAGACTGCTCAGAGGTGCAGGACCACATCAATGAGGTTGGGGTGGGAAAGGATGAAAGCAACTTCTTGGGGTGGATGATAGGCAATAGCATTGCTGAAGGAAGAGGGTGGTTTATGTTCCTTTCTATGATGTAATGGATGGTGTAATAGACTCTGGGATTTCCCTGTAGGAGATAGTATCAAAGTTGATTATAAATCCCCATCCTTGACCCCGTGTCTCTGATCTTTCCCAGAATTTTGTTGCTGGTAAGTATGTCAAAAAAGGAGGACATTGGGGGGGGGGTGCACACTGTGTCTCTGTGAGGATGCTAAGGGAGTAGTAAAGGATGATGTTGGGATTGTTGTAACTGTCGACAGCATGTTATGAGGTAATCTGGTGTTGTGGAGGGATATTTAAAGGGGCTGTTGATGGCAATCAGAGGAAGTGGTTGAATCACGGCCTGGCCTCTAACAGACAAAAACTTGGTTGTCCAGGATAACAAACACACAATGGGAGGATTTTGTGTTGTCTGAGGCTAAGGAGGAGTTTTGGAAAGAGTAATGAATGTGTTCATGTATATTGTTTTGTGTAGCACCATACATGCAATAGAACAAATGCTCCGCAAGTGTACTCTGTCAAAAGTTCATAACAACAGCTGTTCCATTAGAAGCACAAACACTCGACAATGGTCCACATAGGCACCACACAGTGCAGCATGTCACATTGAAGGCTATTACCCAGCTAAAACAGCTGTCATATTTATCATAGACTTCTAGTGCAGATCCCAAGTCCAAGGAACTGTTCTGAATATTTCATAAGGGGGTAGATCAGCCCCGGCTTCGAAATATTTAACATGAGGGGGCCCTATACTGTTAGGAGGAAGGAAATGCCACTGCTTGCTCACAACTAATAAGTGTTCTTTTTGTAACAAGATGAAAAGGTACACACCAATGTTATATTGTATACCTCACCCTCACATGATGACAATCTTTAGGAGGTTCTAATCCCTGTAGTATTTGATGAGTCTGAAGTAATAAAGATCATTGTGTTTTTGCAGTCATCTTCTCAAACATCCGACATTGGCCATGCCATGCTTGCCAAGCTATGAATCCTCGTTCTTGCCTTGCTGGTTCAAATATTGCAGAAGTCGTCCCTTCTGGAAGGGGCTATGGCAAAAAATGCAAAGATGATGGCATCAATTATATACCGAAGACTGGTGTAGCAAAGGGTTTTGCAAACTTTACGATGTCTTTGTTCTCTTACCACTTGGAAATTAATGCGATTCTAAGTAGCTATCAATCAGGAATCCATCGTGATGAAGACTGGAAATAGTCTCATGAACATTTTATCTGTATTTTTAGGCTACAATTGGTCAGGGGCAGGCTGGCACACACAGTGAGCAGCCCAATGACCAGGAAGTTATAGGTTAATTTCATGCTAGGGCTTACTCAGCCTTTTATCCTTCCAGGTCAGTAATGTAGTGTAATGTAATGTAATAGCATTTATAAAGCGCAACACTGCAGCCGAAAGGCATTGTGGCATTAAGAAACAGCCTGTGGGAGAGTCCAATCCAGAGGTCTACAGAGAACGGCCAGAAACTAGAAAAGATATGTCTTTAGAGCTTTCCAAAATGCTAAATGATCATTAATGCTTTGCACATGACTTGGTAGTGAGTTCCATAAATCAGGTGCGAGGGTGAAGAAAGCACAACCACCCACACGTGCTATTTGGAAGCAAAGGACCATAAAAAGATTCTGAAACTCCGAACGGAGTCGGCTTGAGGGAGTGTAAGGAATGAGTTTCGTCTGCAGATACTGGTCTCAAAGGTCCTGTTCTGTCCCGGTTCATCTCCTATGTGACCAATCAAACATTCTCTGTCTCCTGTGCAGGCAAGACCTCTACATCTTTCTTGCTCGATCACGGGTGCCTCAAGGGTCAGATCTAGGCCCCTTTCTCTTTTCCTTATACACATCACATCTCTCTGCTTTTATCTCCTCCTTTCGCCTATCACATAATTTCTACGCAGATGACACTCAACTATTCCTATCCTTTTCCTCCTTTTCCCCAGATATTCATCAAACTCTCCCAGCATGTCTTGTCGCTATTAAATCCTGGATGTCTTCTCATTTTCTCATCCTTAATGCTGTGAAGACTGAGGTGTTTGTCCCTGCAAACACTCTTCCTCCTCATCTTCCACCTCCTTTTATATCCTTCCCACCTTCCAAGCTCCCAATTTCAACCACAGCTTGTAATCTTGGTCTCAACTTTGATTCACATCTTTCCTTTTCTCATCATATCTCCCTCACTTCTCGTTCCTGTCGTTTTCATCTCCACAACATCCGTGAAGCTCGCTCGTTTCTCACCTTTCAAGCATCCAAACTTTTAATCTGCGCCCTGATCTTTTCTAGACTCTTCTACTGTTCTACCACTCTGTTTGGCCTTCCCAGATCTCATCTTGCCCCTTTAAGATCTGTCTTCAACTCTTCCATCCGCCCATTGTGTCTTTTCCCCTATCAGGACACTATCTCGTCTTCTCTCGCAACACTTGGATGGCTTCCTGTCCACTCTCAAATCAAATTTAGCTTTCTTTACCTTGTTTTTAAATCTTGCTATGGTCTCGCTCCTAACTACCTTACTGTACTCATATCTTTCTATATTCCTTCTCACCCTTTCCGGTCTTCTTCCCACTTTAGACTCCTGGTTCCTCGCCCCCCTGTGCTCAGTCTTGTTTTCGATCAATTGAACTCCTTGCTCCTCTCTACTGGAATGCTCTTCACTTTTCGGTGCTTCTCTAAAAACATACCTACTTCAACACCCCTGAGTAATCGCCCTCTGGATTTAACTGCCTACTCAATTTTATTGTACCGTGTCTCAATTTTAATGTTCAGCGCGGTTTAAGGCGCGCTATAAAAGACAAATAAAATACAAATACTCAGCACCCAACTGATAGAAGGCCCAATGAGAAATACAGAGAGTCTTAAACTCGATGCGACTACGCACAGGAAGCCAATTGATGAAGAAGATTTTGGGAGTGGGACATTCGACCAGCTCCAAGAGCCAGACGGGCTGCAGCATTCTGAAGGAGCTGCAGTCTTTCAACCAATAAGGCTGGCTGGCCAAGATAGATTCCATTGCAGTAATCAATAAACCAAAGAATTGAAGATGCAACCACCTTTGCTCGAGACTCAGATGGTAGAAATGGCAACGTCATCCTCAGAATGTTATGCTTTAAGAACCCAGAGTTGCATACTGATGTAATCTGCTGCTCCCATGAGCCTGAGGACTGAACTCTAACACCGGGGACCTCTATTACCGCCGCATTTAAGAAGGGTTGGCTCAATTTCCAGCCGGGCGGTAAGTTAGAGTTTTACCTTCAGCAAACAGCTTGAGGTAAAAATATCGACTTACCGCCAGTTTTCAGCCATTTTCGGTGCTATTTGCCAGTGTGTTGGGTAGTATCCCGGCACAATTAGCGCCGGGATACAACCCAACTCCTGATAGAGCCCCAAGACTTTTGATGGAATTGAGAGGGGCCGGACATGGGCCAAGAGAGTCTGGCCAAAAGTCAGTGGTCGAGGCTGCCTGTGATTCAGCGGCACCTGTTACCATAATCTCAGTCTTTGCACCGTTCAACTCTAGCCAGTTCTTGGCCATCTAGCCCCTCCACTGTTGTAAGGCAATTCCTCAATCGAAATGGGGATCACTTTCTTTAGAATAAAGCCGAAACAGTAACTGTGTATCATCGGCGTAGGTATAGAGCCTTACCTTGTTTGTTTGTTTGTTTATTCATTTATATAGTGCACCTGACTCGTAGGTAGCTAGGCACTTTTACAATGGGTACAGTAAGGCAAGACAGCGTAGGCAATGTAAACCGGTATAGGCAAGTTAAGTTACCTTGTGGTCCTGAATTAAATCTGCCAAGGGACATAGATATAAATTAAAAAGCAGTAGGGACCGGGAAGACCGCTGGGTGACACCAGAGGTCACAGACCTTGGAGAGGATTGAAAAGGAAATAACAACACTGTTTGCTTGTTCCTTCGAAAGAAAAGAAAGACTTTAACCGGGGAAGTGGTCCCCCAGAAATTCTTATCCTCTCCAGGCATTTCAGCAGAATGCTATGGTCAATAGTATCAAAGGCCGCAGAGAGGTCAAGCAAAATCAGAAGTCCAACTTCCACGCGAGCTTGGGGGCATTCCAAGTCGTTCAATGCTGAAATCATTACCGATTCCGTACCCCTCATGGGGCGGAAGCCGGACTGAAACGGATGTAACAAAGCTCTAGATTCTAAAAACCCAAACGTGAAAGTTGTGGAGTAACAATAGTCTCCATAAGTTTCATGACACATGTTAAATGTTAAATGTGAAATTGGCTTATATTTAAAGGCCAAGGCTATTTAAGTAAAGGGGAAACAAGTGCGTGTTTCAAAGCCTCAGGAGCAAAGCCCAGAGAAAAAGAAGACTGCAATGCAGCAGTAAAAAGTGTGATGACCTCGGCCGATAGGGATTGAAGCACCCAGAGAGGATTCGCGTTGGCCGGAGAGGACGACTTCAGCCTCCGAAGGGCCGCCCTGACCATATCATCTGTAACAACCTGAAGCTGATCCATCCCAGGAATAATTATCAGGTTCATCAGTCTCATTACCCGCAATAGATTTCCGAATTGTCTGGATCTTTTCATCAAAAAGAACTAATGAGGTCACACTGTGCTTGTGAGCGCAAAGGATCAATAGAAGGGGTTACAGATGGGAGCTCTTTTGCTACTTTGAAGAGTTCTCAGCGGGAACCTGATATAATCTGCTCAGCAAAATGTTGAGATTTAGCGGCTCGGATGGCTTTCTGATACTGAAGCACCGACTGCTTATAGATAAGCTTAGAGTCTAAGGGCCTGATTCACAGAATAATGTTATAATGGCTCAATCAATTGGAAAGCGATCTGTGAATCAGGCCCTAAATCATATTCCCGTCTCCATTTGCGCTCCAATTGGTGACATCCTTGCGTCATGGCCCTTAGCTCAGCATTAAACCAAGGAGCTGAAGGCTTAGCCCGAATTGTGCTAGCTATGATGGGCGCACGCGCATTTGCTAGCTCTGCCATTGCATTCAGCAAAGCATTGCAAGGATCCTCTTTCTCTTTGGCAATGCAATCACTAGTGCCTCCCACAAGATGTTCAACAACAGTGGTAGGAGATCCCTTCCTCCAGTGCCGCCATTGGCAGGAAGTAGAAGGTGTGCAGCCAGTAGGAGTAGCACAGAAAATGGTATATATAGGGAAGAACAAAATGTTGGGACCAAAGAAGCGGCAATGCAGTAAATACTGCCACCTGATCTTTCTCAGACAGAAAGAATGTGATCAAGTACATTTCCCCCTCGGTGCGTTGCTAAATGATTACACAAAGAAAGTCCTAAACCAGCCAGTGTGCTAATCACATTCTTTTTGCTAATATGTCAGTGGGATTATTGGGCCTACCATTAAAATCTCCCATAATGAACAAATTAGGGTATGTCAAAAGCAGATTAGCAAACAGTTGTGCGAAATCAAGAACAGAATTCGCCAACGATAGGGAGAGGGGGGGGGCTATAAATCAACAGTAAATACATCGATATATTGGTTGACCACTGAATCAGAGGCAACAACAGTTCCCAGGGAAGATCATGGCTCAAAGCAAGTATTGAGCAGGTTGGAGATGCTACATGAATCAGAGCCAGGCCCCTTCCTATCCCTGGGGGGGGGGGGGTCTGTGAAGATGAGGAATATCAGAATTTGAAGGGAGCAATTGCACAATATCAGGCTCAGCTGATGGAGTAAAGCAGGTCTCTTTTATACAGAGAACATCGGGAGAAACCTCCTCTAAAAGTGCAGATCTATCATCCCTATGTGCTACTGCTGATCTTGCACTCATTAAAAAGAAGGGCAGTAGGATGTTTATTACGAATAGGATCTAAGTTACTGGGCCTCATTAGGAGTGTTGCCGTAAGGCAACAACGGCGCCGGTAGTGCTACCGGCGCCGTTGTTATCTCGCCGCAACATTCTGAGTTTGCTCGCGGGTGCCGCTCTGGACGCCTGATCAGACCAGGCGTGCAGAGCGGCACCCGCGAGCATACTGCTGCTACCATCCTCCCCATTCCCATTGAGCCCTATAGGGGCTCAAATGGGAATGGGGACATACCGGGTCTGGGTCCCGCGAATGGGAATTACCTGGCCCTCCAAGGTCGGAATGGCCCGGTAAGTCCCCTTTTGCGGGACCCGGACCTGAGTTTGGGGGTAGCCATGCCGTTATTAAGGGCATGGCTACCCGAAAACTCGTAATGAGGCCCACTTGCATTAGGGCTGCTTGCTTGCTCATCCGATCTCAACGCAGTCTCTACTCTCTCAGTTGCTGTAGGAGAGAACCCTAGAAACCTTGTCGGGAAGATAGTCTCTTTAGGAGCCAAAGTCACTAGAGCAGCCCGATCGAAGAGCACTTGTGTGCTATTACGAGATTCCTCCCGTAATAGAGGGCTGCCCCTTCCCTTTTCCGAGACAGGCCAAACCCGCGGCCCTGCCGTGACCCGGGCAGGGTCAGATGTGCTTGCCTCAAGCGTGCGCGCTGCACCTGTCTGCTGCGCAGCCGGCTTCCCCGGATAACATAAATACTGTGTCGGGGATGGTATGATGCGTCAGTGGAGTGGTAAAGAAAATAGAAAGCAGACTAGTCTGCGGAATGAATCCCTTTCACAAACGAAAAACATGCATAACCACATTGGCAAACTTTAGCAACAGCTAAGGTACATTTAGCAGAAAACAAAAGATGCATCTTTAGATTTGAGGATGTTTATTCACGGAGATGTGCATGACCTGGGTGGAAGCAGGAGCCCATCCACTCACACAACACACACAACTTTCAGATCAACATGGCTGCTGCTCTCTCTTGGTGACTCTTACTGGAAGTGTAGAGTTTTCGGCTTGGGAGGTGACCCCTGCTAAATTCATCGAGGTGGAGGTAGCCTGCCTAATACGCTATGTGGCGAGCTACAGGCCACGTATGCTGAAGTGGAGTGGGAGGGCCTACCCCCTCCCAGTGAGTAAGGCATTATGGGAGAAGGTGGTCACCAAGATAGAGGTGAGGAAAGATGGCAAATACACCCGCTCACATACACGTCATCGGTGGGACAATGGGCCTCATTACACGGATGGCGGTAAGGGTTTACCGGTACCGGTAAGGGTACCAGTGCCAATAAAACCCTTTGTGGGACCCTACCCTAATGGCTGGTTTTACCAGCCGTTAAGGACAGGACCTGCAAAGGGAATTAGGAGGTAATTACCGCCTTCCCCATTACCATTGAGCCCTATGGGGGCAAAAATGGGAATGGGGAAGGGCCATGGTGAATGGGGAATTACCGCCCCACACACCTTGGAATAGGGCGGTAATTCCGCCATTCACCATGGCGGACTCGGTAAAATACCGGCGGCAACCATGGCACTAATAGCGCCATGGTTACCGCCGTCCATGTAATGAGGCCCAATGTCTTACACTGGGAGCCAGACCTGCTAATGAGGCTGTGAAAAACAGGCCTATAACAGCAACCATAAGTGACAGGAAGTTAATTGTGAAACCACACTAACTTCTAAAGACTCTAATTTTTACACCCTAACTCTGAACTGACTGTAAACTCAAAACTAACTAAACTATACAATATAGTAGAGTTTTTTTTACATACTGAGCTATACTGTACCATATGCTAAAAGCTACATATACCTCCTTCCCTTCCACTGATGGAAATCGGGAGCCGCGGCAGGGATCTTCCAGCGGAACAGAGAAGGCAATGCAGGGGGGTGGCATAGCATAGCATTAGAATTGTGCCGATTTGAATGTTTGGAGCTCTGCTTAATGGGCCCTGTTGATCCTGGTAAAATACTTGATCCTGATTGCAGTTGTATCCCCACTCACAGCTCTTGTTGGCAGACCCTCAGGTGCACTTGTTGACTGATGGTTGGGATTTTGACTTAGTAACTGATGGACAGTAGAGTGCCTGGCGCTCTGGGTTGCATGGAATCCTAAAATGGCAGATGTGGCAAATGAACTGAGTGAATTCCTGGAATCTACAGTGTTGGACGACAGGGGCAGAAACTGTGTTAGGAACTGTGTTAGGAAGAGGAGCACCACACGGCGCGGATCCATGAAGCCAGATACACGGGGGCAGTGTGGGGCAGCATGTGTAGAATGTGTAGCAAGCACTATGTGGTGCTCACGTACAGGGGCGCTGGTGGAGCCACCTTGTGTGTCGAGTTGAGGTATCCCCTGATCGTCACCGTAAATTTCTTCGAATACCATTTCACCTAATGAGATTTCACCAAATGTATTTCTCCGAAAATGGTTGGGGAAATGGTAGCTGTATAATGCATAGTAGGTGGGGTGGGGGTAAGGGGATAAGTTAGGGTAGGGAGGTGTGAGAGGAGTGCGGGGGTTCTCCCCCCCCCCGCATTAAAAAAATAAAAAAGTGGAAATAGTAAAAAGTAGATTTTGTTTTTCAGCGAAATGAATTCGGTGAAATCTCCATTAGGTGAAATATTTTCAAAGAAACTAAATACATCCTCCCCTGAGAGCTGGCTAGAGCAGCGGCAGCACAGCTGAGCTGAGAGTCAAGCACTGCACTGGAAGCTCATTGAGGCGAGATGAACTGTGGAATATGCGGAAGACGTGACGTTGCACTCTGGCGTTTTGGAGCCGGGGCACCCTTGCATCAGGTGCAGCTTCAGTGGTGGTGATGACAGAGGCTTAATCACACCCCATCGTGGCACTGATTTCTGATGATTGACGGTATAGACAGACAGCAGCATGAGAGTTTAGGGATATTTGTTCCGTGCACTGAAACTTGGTGGCTGATGGTAGCAAGGCAACAATGGCGTGTAAGGTGGAGGGTCCTTGGCAACACTGAAGAGGGAATCAAGGAGGCGTATTGTAGACCCATTGCATCGTTGTCTTGGAAGTTCCTCTTTCATGTTTTGTGGCTCATGCCTGTTCGGTTATTGATCTGCTGCACTGAGCTGTGCAGTTAATCGATTGTATCTTGAATTTTTAAAGGTTTTTCAGCTAAATGTCTGCAGTGGCCATGATGACTAGGGGATGGTGGCCAGGAATAATAAGCAGTCTAAAGTTGACCAGTTTGCACAGTCGATGCCAGTGGACACCGCTCATGCAGTACAGGGAGATGCTTCCACTAAAAGATGGTCAGATGCAATATCAGGAAATACTCTCCCACGCCGCTCTAGAACAAAAGATTCGAAAGGCGGGAGTAGATGCCTCAATGGTTCAACGCAATCATAGTGAGGTGCCTGGGAGGGTGGCCAGGATGGATAACCCTGAGAGGACGCTGGTGAACAGCAATGAGTATGGTTATACTGGACTTGAGTTGCTTGGGTCGTTGGGAGGCGTCAGTGAAGGAGTTTGGGTTTGTTGACTGTATCATATGTTGTGGAAGGATACAGTGCTGCGACTATGTTGTGGAAGGATACAGTGCGGCAGGATTTCATTGGATGTGCAATCTGTTGAGAGATGCATGGCATCAGTCTCTTAACCTAGACTGCAGTTATTTGAATTGTTTAAGTATTTATTTTAAATAAATAAAATCCACATAGCCCTAATAAAGGAGAGCCATTAGGTGGTGGAGGAAATTACTACGTTTGAGAAAAGGTGGCGTGGCAGTGTGCATGGTACTTCGTTCTCATCTTGTGCAAGAGCGGTGCTGATTTGAGTTGTGAGAGGCGTCCCGTTTGAATGGTCAGAGGTAGAGGAAGATCCAAATGGCAGATTTGTGACATGGGGTGAGATCTCTTGAGGACCAAAAAATATGTTCCTTAAATTGGCCCGATGCCTATATTTTGAGGCAGTACCACCATAGTCCACTAAGTATCTGAGATACCTGATGATTTGTGCAGGCGATTTCTACTGTGCACTGGATATAAAGCTTGACAGATCTAGGTTGGCTTTTGACTTCAAGACGCATATGAGGTCTGCATCAACTAGGTCTTATGGATATCCCTTTGAAAGGACCTAGTCTTTTTATTTACATCCTTATTCCATACACACACTCATTGATCTCTGGTCATTCACCATTGGTGGTTGCATCAAGAAACAGAGCACTCCTGCGTCGGCTCCTCAGTGGGAACTGAGAGTCAAAGCTTTAGGGGATTTGGTCTTCAAGAAGGGGAGTAGGGAGGACTTTATACTGTAGTTTGAGCTGAACGTGAATTCTACTAAAACCAGAGCCACTTAATGTGAGGTAGTTAAAGTGGTCAAAAAAGGCAGGTGCGTGGTCAGAAGCCATGGATTGGATCAGGGTTTGCACACTAAGCAGTCAGATTTGAGGCAAAAATTAGGGAACTGGATAATGTCCCGTCCCTTTTGGAGGATCAGCAGAGAGAGTTTACAGAGGCAAGATTACAACATGTAGTATCGATGGAGTCATTGCGGCGTATTGAGTACAGAATGGGACATTGGGCCTCATAACGAGATTCGTGGTAATGGAAAAATGATGCCGGTAAGGGAATACCGGCACTGCTAACAGCTCGGCCTATTACGAGTAGACATCCTGGTATCAGCGCCACCGCTGAAACCCTGCCCCTCCATACCGGCATGTGTGCGGGCACGCGCCCATTCAGGCCGGCAATACCCGGATGCCGCTAACAGGAGGACATAACAAGTCACGCTGACATGCACCTACCGGCATCTAGAAGGCGGTAATTAGGGATATCGTGATGCCGGCATCACCGGCATCGCGGAGCACACGTTAAAAGCAAACAGCTGTGTTCCCAAATGCCACAGGTGCACACAACCAGCACAGATGGAGGCAGTGCTGCCTGGCCCAGCACAAAAGGAGCACACCCACACGCCACACCCCTTCCTACACCAAAATGATCACACTTTCTGGTGCAAATTCGTGGCTGGAGGACATGCCTGCATTGCCACTCCATGACCAACAACTACAACCGGCACATCAGGGGAGACGCAGGAGGAGAAGGATGGTGAGACAGGCTCAGCAAGTTCCACCAGTGCAGCCACTGGTTCCATGTAGGCATCCACTAATTCCTCGTATCCGGGCCAGTCCTTACAACCTAACCCCTGTGCAGATCAACACCCAGTACCGCCAGGACCGGGACACCATCACCTCCATTGTGGACATGATACACCACGACATAGTCAGCCTGATTGAAATCCGCACTGCCATCCCCCCTCTACTGAAGGTAGTAACTGTGCTCCATTTCCTGGCCACAGGCACCTACCAGCACACAGTGGGTCAGTTGCATGGCATATCACAACCCTGTATAACATGCATGCTGAACGAAGTGCTGGATGCCCTCCTGAAGCACGCAAGGGACTACATATCCCTAGCACGCACTGGCCAGGAGGTGAATGACAAAAAATGGGCTTCCATGCACTGGCAGGCATGTCACATCGTAGCAGTGCCCTCGACTGCACCCATGTGGAATTGGTGGCCCCTCATGCCATGGAGGTGGTGTACCGCATTCGTAAGCCATGCCACCCCATGAAAGTGCAGATGGCATGTGACTCCAGCAATTTCATCACACATTGCTGTGCACGATTTCCGGAATGAACACATGATATAAAGGTGCTGTGGAACTACTCGCTACCCCGCCACATGGAGCAACAGGCTGCACAACATGCCTGGCTGCTGGATGAGTCTGCACACAGGCCCATGGCAGTGTTTGGTGGGGGGTGGGGGGTGAGATGCGTACTCCACCTGGGTGTGAATGGGATGGTGACTGGACACTGCCCATACTGCAAAACACTCTCCCTTAAACATCCCAACCTAAACATGACACTGAAAATGTCTTCCCACTCACCCTTGCGGCACAACAATGCCAATATGTCAGACTTGCAAGCAGCCCATACCCCTCAGCATGTCCACTGTACATCATCAGACCGTAACCCCTGCAACACAATGCAGCAACATGCATTGAGTAAGCGTAATGTCCATTACCACATCAAAGCACCACACTGGTAATGCATCCATGAGTGCGCATTAATACATTCCAACCAGGGAATCCACTGATTGTCACTGGCCCTCCTCCACAGTAGCGCTGCATGGCAACATGGCAAAGTGAACTGGCGCATGCAAAATGAAATACAAACTTGTTCCACCACTGCACGTAAACACACCTACATCGTAGTCAGCATCACCCATATGAGTGCAATTGCAGTGATAGCCATCCACAGTACATGAGTACCAGACCAGCATGCAAGTGGACACACTCCATCATCAGGGGAATGCTACCTACACCTGTGGAGCATTACACCAAACACATAGTGGCACAACAAAATGTGTGCATATGTCACGGGACATGTGCATGGTGTCATCAAAGGGCTGCAAGCATGAGAGTGGAAAGTACATGTGACATGGTACACATAATCCTAAAGCTACAAACATTGTATGACCTGAATATTGCAACATCACCTGCCACACAACCCTCACATGTGACCACGTCATGGTCCCTCTCACTCCATCTGGTTGTGTGGTGAGTTCGATAACAAGGCCCCTCAGTCCTGTATGTGACACTTGCCCTACACCATGTCGTCGCCAAGTAGTGAACAGACCAGATAGTTGCGCATATGTGTAGCCAGTGACTAACAACGGTGATATCCTGTGCACCAACATAAACAATGTACAGCCTTAGTACAGATGTCATGGAGGAGATACGCCCACTCATGCACTATTGTGCTGCCATGCAGGTGATGCTGGCTATCCCCTGAATCCGTGGCACCTCACCCCTGTCAGGAATCCGCAGGACAGGCACGAAGAGGACTACAATCGGGCTCATTCCCATACCCGTGTTGTGATCGAGCAGACCATTGGCCTTTTGAAGGCACGGCTCCGCTGCCTCAGCAGGCCTGTTGGCGCACTCCTCTATGGGCCTGAGAGGCTGGATGAGATCATCATGGTCTGTGCCATGCTGCACAACATGTGCATCTGGCGGAACGTACCTCTGTCACCTGACATTGACAGACAAGCACCGGGCGTGGATGAGGATGGAGAGGGAGTAGATGTTGCATGACGGCCAGGGCGCCATGCACCAGATGGATGTGCAGTGCGCCAGTCAGTGTTTGACAATTTCTCATGAGAGACAGGGATGCAGAGGGTGGAATGGTGGCTGTACTCTGGGCACTGGGGTCGTTTGCATATGGACACAGGATGTGGTGGTAGATGGACACTATACACCAGGGGTGCACAACCGATTTTGACAGAGGGCCGAAAGTACCTTACATGATGGCTATAGTGGGCCGAAATTTGGGGGGGGGGGGCAGGAGGCTTTTTCAACACCCAATTTTTATTAAACACATGGAAAACACTATGCCCCATAGCCCCCACCCCTCAAGCAAACACTATGCCCCATGGCTCCCACCCCTCAACCAAACACTATGCCCCATGACACCCACCCCTCATGCAAACACTATGCCCCAAGGCACCCACCCCTCAAGCAAAGACTATGTCCCATGGCCCCCACTCCCCGGCCAAACACTATGCCCCATGACACCCACCCCTCATGCAAACACTATGCCCCAAGACACCCACCCCTCATGCAAACACTATGCCCCAAGACACCCAAACCTCAAGCAAACACTATGCCCCAAGACACCCACCCCTCAAGCAAACACTATGCCCCATGGCCCCCACTCCCTGACCAAACACTATGCCCCATGACATCCACCCCTCATGCAAACACTATGCCCCAAGACACCCACCTCTCATGCAAACACTATTCGCCAAGACACCCACCCCTCAAGCAAACACTATGCCCCAAGACACCCACCCTTCAAGCAAATACTATGCCCCACACACCCACCCCTCATGCAAACACTATGCCCCATGGCCCCCACTCCCCAACCAAACACTATGCCCCATGCCACCAAGCATGCACCATACATACATACTCATACAGACCCTAACCCCTACACCCCTGCATACAAACTAACAAGTATACCCCATGCACCCATACAGACCCGAACCCCCACCCCCCAACTCAGCACACAAACTCACAAGCATACACCATGCACCCATACAGACCCGAACCCCCCAACGCCAACTCAGCACACAAACTCACAAGCATACACCATGCACCCATACAAACTCGAGCCCCTCAACTCAGCACACAAACCCGCAAGCAAACACCATGCACCCATACAGACCCAAACCCCCCACCCCCAACTCAGCACACAAACCTACAAGCATACACCATGCACGCATACAGACCCAAACTCCCCACCCCCAACTCAGCACACAAACCCACAAGCATACACCATGCACCCATACAGACCCAAACCCCCCACCGCCAACTCAGCACACTCACTCACAAGCATACACCATGCACCCATACAGACCCCCACCCCCAACCCACCATACAAACTCACAAGCATACACCATGCACCCATACAGACCCGAACCCCCCACCCCAACTCAGCACACAAACCCACAAGCATACACCATGTACCCATACAGACCCAAACCCCACACCCCCAACTCAGCACACAAACTCACAAGCATACACCATGCACCCATACACACCCGAACCCCCCACCCCCAACTCAGTACACAAACTCACATGCATACAGCTTGCACCCATACAGACCCGAACCCCCCACCCCCAACTCAGCACACACACAAGCATACACCATGCACCCATACAGACCCGAACCCCCCGCCCCCAACTCAGCACACAAACTCACAAGCATACACCATACAACCATACAGACCCCCACCCCCAACTCACCATACAAACTCACAAGCATGCACGCATACAGACCCGGACCTCCCACCCCTGATCTCAACATACACTGAACGTGCACACAACAACAACAAACATTCAGGCAGACCCGACACACACCCCACCCCTGCATCTCAACATACACTGAACTTGCACACAAACACATTCAGGCAGACCCGACACACACACCCCCTCTGCATCTCAACACACACTGCACTTGCACACAAACACATTCAGGCAGACCCGACACACACCCCCCCTCCACATCTCAACACACACTGCACTTGCACACAAAAACATTCAGGCAGACCCGCCACACACACCCCCTCCGCATCTCAACACACACTGCACTTGCACACAAACATTCAGGCAGACCCGACACACACCCCCCCTCCGCATCTCAACACACACTGCACTTGCACACAAACACATTCAGGCTGACCCGACACACACCCCCCCTCCGCATGTCAACATACACTGCAGACATACAAACACAAACACCCATACACACCCGACACACACCCCACACCCCTGCATCTCAACATACATACAAACATAAAAAACACAGTCAGGATGGACCCGAGATAGACACACACACACACACACACACACACACACACAAACATACAGCCCCCCCCACCATGTACTTACCAGATGTGCTGGAACGCTGGCTAGGCTTCTGGCACTACGGCTGGCGTGGGCGTGACAAGGCTGAAATGCCTTCCGGCATCAAGCCTTACTGGCCACGCCAGCCGTAGTGCTGGCACTCCATTGGTGCAGCACACACGCACTATGTGGCTTGTAGGAGCTGCTTGGTTCATGTGCACTGAAATAATGAGGGCCAGTGTTTTCTCTGGCTCGGAAGACAACAAAGACTTTCCTAATGGAGGGCGGCCGATGCTACTTGCGGGCCGCCCTCCATTAGGAAAGTCTTTGTTGCCGGCGGGCCGGACAAAACGGCATGGCGGGCTGCAACTGGTCCACGGGCCGTATGTTGTGCACCCATGCTGTATACTGTACTACATTGAATGAACACCCGCCAAATAACCAATGTCCACTCGTGATATCTTTTTTAAACACAACGGTTGTATTGAACAGTATATCTCTGCATAGTGAATTGGCCCTCCACCAACCCCCCGCCCCCCACACACCCCCTCCACCCACCGCCTCCCCCACAATACCCCACACACCCCCTCCCACCCTCCCCACACAACACCCCACACACCCCCTCCCACCCTCCCCACACAACACCCCACACCCCCCTCCCCACTGTCCCTCCCCCCACAACACCCCACACATGATGTGCAATGCAAGTAATTCTATGCGATATGAGTCAGCACATGCAGGCTGCCCCTGCTACTGGCAGCCTCTCTCGGCCTCCGGTGGCTGAATATCAGAGCATCGCGTGGTGCGTGTAGATCTACGCACGGGGCTCGTTTGGGTTGAGCTGGTAGATGACGCTGTGCTTGCATGTTCCACTGTTGGTGCAGGATGCTGCACCTCCAAGGCCTGTGCGATCCTGGCCAGGACCTGGGTCACTGCTGATAGCCCCTTGCATATCAGCCTGGTATTCTTCTCCATGGCCCCTGTCATGAGCGTGTTGTCACGTGCCTCCTGCCTTGTCAAGGCACCATCAGCAACATATTGCTTGACAAGCTCCATGAGCTCCTGCTGCTGCCCCTCCATTCGGGCCATGCGCCCCTCTACGTCCCGGATGGCTGTGGAGGTGGACGGGACAACTACCGAGGGTCGTTAACGGCATGCCAGTACGGACGTTACCGGCATCCCTGTATGCGCGTGCATGCATTCTCGTAATCGGATGCTGTTAGCGGCGTCAGGGCTACTCGGACGCTGTATTGCCTCCATGCCGGTAAGGATTTGTTTTTACTGCAAATCTCGTAATGAGGCCCATTTTCATTGGATGACCTAGGTGATATATCTGAAAAGCGCCTGGATGATTAACGACAGGGTTGTTGTTTAGCAATCAGGGAAGAATGAGTGAGGTCTTGTAAAGGCTTTTATATTTCTCTATATTCACAACCTCCAGAAGTTGTTGGCGAACAGGCCACAGAGTTCGTTTACATGTCTTCGCTTGTTAAATTGGATGATAGTAATTGAGAGGTGTTAGAGTCTCCTATGACATAAGAATGGCAGTACAATCAATGGGCAGGAGTGAGACTCTAAGCCTGATGCATTGCCAGATGAATTTTGTGCATATTGTATTGATTTGTTGGCCTCCATTTTGACAGCACTGTAGCAGGAGGCGTTGCAGTTCGGCTCCTTGCTGCTGACATTGAAGGCTGCAGTTATAGCTGCATTACTGATGCCGGGTATATATCCCAGTGAGTGTGGAGCATATAGACCGCTGTCCCTTTTGAACGCAGACTCCCAGTGAGTGTAGAGCATATAGACCGCTGTCCTTTTGAACGCAGACTCCCAGTGAGTGTGGAGCATATAGACCGCTGTCCCTTTTGAACGCAGACTCCCAGTGAGTGTAGAGCATATAGACCGCTGTCCTTTTGAACGCAGACTCCAAACTAGCGAGTACAATATTAGCGCAGCACCTCCAGAATCATCTTCCCCACTTGATCAAGGCGGATCACGCGGCCTTTATCCCAGGAGTGGTGCCACTGGCCACTTACGAAGTGTGACGCATGTAATCAGAGAACTCGAGAACGATACGGGAGATTACATAATAGCATAATTGGATGTTGAAAATGCTTTTGATTCCATCAGTTGGTCCATTCTTCTTTTTCAAACCCTGGAGCTTCTGCATTTTAGCCATAACATTTTTAAATTTGTAAGATTGCTGTGCAAGCTCTGGGTACCAGGATCATGACGGGCGGCACAATCTCACAGGTTTGGGCGGAGGATAGGAGCCCAACGCAAGGGTGATGCCTCCTCGCTTCGCTGTATTCTTGGAATCATTGCCTGATCCATTGAGGATGGGTTTGTCGGGCAAAGGAATGTTTGTGTTCAGCAGAGAGCATCTGGTGGCACTATATAAGGACACATTATTACTTTTTCTTAGGGAACCTTCTAGAAATATCCCGGACATGTTAACGATGTCCCGAGCAAATGTAACCACTACCTGACCGGTAATGCCCTCCCACAGAGTTTTTTAGAGCAGTTCGCAACCCGGCATGCTTCCTGGGGTGCTTATTGCTTTTATTCTTGATTTGAGAAATGTCACGGCGGTTGCAATATACAGAACAAAAGGAAATTACATGAAGTCCCTTCTCCCTTTTCATGATGGCTGTTGCCGGGAGATGGAGGGGTCGAACAGCAGGAGTTGCAAGCAGGCCGTGTCCTCAGGTAAGTGAAGCATGGGTTTGGATGGTACCGGGAGTGGATGCAGGAGGTGGAAGTGATGAGAGGGCGGGGCATGGGGCATGCAGCAAATCACCTGAGAGGGAATACGGTGCCCTCCCACTGCTCAGAAGGCTTGAACACGGGTAATACCATGATAATCCTGCCCATTCCTTCTGAGGAAGTTCGACTTTTCCTTCCTCACTGAATTACCTATTTTACTACTCTCTTGGGGCTTAGCGAAACGCATCAAACTGTATCACAAGAGTCTATTTCAATGCAAGTATGTTCTTGCGGCACTCCTTGGTTTTTCCCGCTCAGTACATTTCTGGAATAAGATACTGATATCTATGTTTGGACATAAGTCAGTCAGCAAGATAGTGATGTTACCTCAGCGTTGCATGTACTTACAGGTGCTTCAGTTTACTTCCCAATGTCTATGTTCAAAGATATTGGGCTTCATTACAAGAGTGGCGGAATGGGTTAATGGGTGCCGCAAAAGGATGGGCACCCGTTAACACCATTCTGCCACATTACGGGTCCCCTCGAGGTCCCCTCGCGGGACCCGCTCTGGTTTCACCAGACGTGCAGAGCGGGTCCCGCGAGGGGAAGAGGGAGCTAACAATGGACCGGTCGTAATCGGCCCGTTGTTAGCTCCCTCCCCAATTCCCATTCAGCCCTATGGGGGCTGAAATGGGAATGGGGAAGGTCCAGGCCTGGGTTCCTGGAGGGAGAAATTACCGGGCTCTCCGAACTCGGAATGGCCCGGTAATTCCCCATTCTGGGAACCCGGACCCGATTTTGGCGGCAGCCATGCCGCCAATAGCGGCATGGCTACCTCCAAAATCGTAATGAGGCCCATTGACTGAATACTATCTAAGCTGCTGCGGGGACAGGGTAGATGCCGAGTGGCCTTGAAAATAATGAAACCCGCTTTTGACAGTGGCGGCATCGAGGTGCCTGATTTTGAGGTCTGTTTCTAAGCAGCTCAATTACCATGCTCACGCCTGAACATTCCCTAATGGGTTCTGCACTCTCACCCTTGCACTGGTTATTTGTATTTAGAGTTGATAAGGCACGTGATTGCCACTACAGATACCTTTTTCACCTTGGGGGAGGAAGGTTTGGGAAAGAGCTCTCTGACTACTGGAGAGTGGGATCCCATATTCTAGACGATTGCCTTTGTGGATTTGTCCACACTGTGCAGGTGCTGCAATGGAAGTTGATGTGTGGCCTTGGCACTGGTGTGCTTCAATGAAGCAGGAGACGTACAGGGTCCAGACAGTTCTATTACATTAACAGAGACACATATTGGGTTTTCAAACCTAGGGATTGCTTCATACACTTTGCATGGATCTGCAAAGCAGCAGAAGATAGTTGCAGGGGCTTCTCAGTAGCACCCAAGAGCTTAAATCTGTTGTAAGCATTAAAGTCTATAGAGATGGGCAAGGGATCAATAGGTTTTTTTTTTTTTTATCTCCGTACCCCCCTGTGCAGCTCCTTACTTGGACTTCCTGTTACTGCGCCATTAAGAGTGAAATGAGGACTGGATTTTAAGTCCCCATTTGTATCTGCTTCCTGTTTAAGTATTTCCGGGTTACGTTGGGAATTTAATAGCGTTCTCTATTCCATTTGTTTCCCCCTTTTAGTCCCTGTTTTCCACTAGGTACCACAGGCATGACACAAACAAAGCAACAAACAACATAGAAATCAACCCCCAACACACTGTTCTACTGAGAGAAGTATTTACATTTACATGCATTCTCCTCAACTGCAACTCTGCAGCTGCACACACACACATACATGAAATCTATTACTGTGTTACCACACACTCCCCAGACATGCTCTTTTTACAGAGACATGGCTGAACCCCCACCACACACATATCATCTTTGACACGCATCCCCCACATGACCTGATCCACCATAAAGATCTAGTCTCGGGAGGATAGCTCAGGGGCCACATGCTCGCCTTGGAAGCAACACAGGTTCGATCCCCGAATCCGCGTTTAGAAACCTCTGGGTATTAAGCACATTATAAATAACATATCATATCATATCAAAGACTGGGGAACAAAACAGGTGGTGGTGTTGCCATCATTTACAGAAATATCCTCAAACCTAGCAACGCCACCCACACATCATACATATCCTCTAAGGCCCGCTCTCTGTTGTTCCCCCATCACACCCACATTCCACATTCATCCACCTCATGTATTGCCACAACACCCAATCCCAACTACAACACTGAATGGGTTCTCTTCACCAACTCCCCCTGCACACACATCCAGCTTGTCGATTTTAACCCAGATAGTTCCCATCCATACAGCAACCCCAAACTGAGCAATATATTCACTCCACTCACCCCCCATCAACCTCACACAACACATCATCTACCCCAGACACATAGATGGCAACACACATGACTGTATGGTTTCATGCAAGAATCACATTTTGGTGCAAAATCAGATCTGGGTATCTTGGTCTGACCACTTTGCGATCCACTTCACGCTTACTCTACTGACACATTTCCCCACCTGCCACATATCTTTCCAACCCCCAGCAGCCAGCTTACACATTACAGACACAAACCGACATTACACATTACAGACACAATCCTAGTACCACTCATATCATCTCCCACCTCACCTCACACGCCCCACTCTGTACTCAACATATACAAACACCACAATTACCCAGCCACAAGACCAAATTACCCCTCAGGAAAACACAAAACCTCACATCCACAAACTATGGTTCAACAATACTCTCCTCTTCATTAAACAGAAAGCCAAATACCTTGAATGAGCCTCACAAAGGAACCCCTGCCACTCCAACAGGACACCCTAAAAGACTGCTGCAACAAATACAAGATGGTCATATGTATCGCCCATGCCGCCCACTACCTCCAAGAACTCCAATCTGCACCAATCATATCCAGAAGCATTTCAAGAGCATCACGTCACTCTCCAAACCACCATCCACCCCACCACACCCCCACACGATTTAGTATACAAAGCCCTCATGGACTGCTTTAAACCTAAAATACACACCATCAGAGAAGCCCTCCCCTCTACTTCCCACTTCCACACACTACTCCCAAACCTGGGACACATTCCACCCCATCAGCCTAGACACCCTCCTGGATGTCCTACTCAAGCTGCATCAAACTGCATCACCACCCTGGCTCTGCACTGGGTCAACGTCATTCACTCCTCTCACATGGTAAACTCCAAATTGGACTAAAAATGGGACAAATGTCCCCCCTCCATAAGGAGCCACTCCTTAACCCCACACTCCCTGAAAACTACCATCCCATCATTATCCTGCCATACCACACAAGAATCACGAAATGCCTTTTCACAAGAAAACTCCAACAACACACCACAAACGACTTCCCCAATTCCTTCCAATCAGGCTTTTAATCCGGCCACAGCACAGACACCACAACACTTCACATCCTGAAGGACCTCTACAACATCCCTGACAAAGGAAATACATCCCTCCTCATACTCTTAGACCTCTCTGCAGCCTTCAGCACCATCAACCACATAATTCTACTAAACATCCTATCCTACAGGATGACATTCTCAGGCACTGTTCTCGACTGGATCTCCTCCTCCCTCAAAGAAAAGACGCACTTTGTCTCCATGGCTCCCTATCAATCCAACACCATCCCAGTCAAGTAGAGAGTTCCTCTAGGATACTGTTTCCCTCCTCTTTAACCTGTGTGTTAAATCCCTAGGACAGACACTTAGCAACCACAAAGTCCATTTTCACCAATACACAGACGACACGCATATACACTTCAGAATCTCGTACCTTTTACAACTCCACATCCTCAAGAACTGTCTCTCCTCCATCACCACCTGTTCGGCCACTTATTTCCTCAAAGTCAACCCATCCAAAACAGGATACATCCTCATCTGCCTCCAAGGCACAAACCCAACCACACCCGCTGGATCAAAGAACTTGTCAAGGCATCACATTCATATCCCTCTCCACAACTTTTAAATGCCTAGGCTTCACTTTGGACCCCCACCTATCCTTCACAAACCACATAGCTGTTTTCACCAAAACATTCAACCTACACGAACACCTCCCCCTCAAGATAAGACATTGCAGTTCAGGCACAAGTTCTACCCAAGCTGGCCTTACGAAACATTATCCTGACTGGACTTCCAACTGCAACCTCAGTCCCCCTGCAAGCCACACCGAACACAGCAGCAAGACGCAACCCGCACCTACCCAAATACTCACACATTCCCCCCGCTCTCTCCCAGCCCCGCTGGCTCCATGTACTTCAAATAACTGCTTTCAAAGGACTCTGCATCATATACAAAGCCATCTATCTAAAGACTCCACCCTACCTTCACAGCAAACTGGAACCCGTTACACACTCAAACATCAGACAAGCCAACCAAAATAGCCAACACATTCCACCCTGCAAACAAACCTGCACACAAAAGCAAGCATTAGCCCAGTGGGACCCCAGAGGCTGCAACACCCTACCACGATACATACGCACCTCAGCATCCATCACTACTTTCCAAAGAAACCTCAAAACATACCTTTCCCTGTATATACTCCAGCCAGACGACCTCCCATACCAAACTCTGTCTATCCTGATCTTCCTATCCGGTCCTCCCTTTTAAACTTTATAAGGCGCTACGAGAGCCTACGGGCAGCCCTCAAATAAAATAAATAAATAATAGGCTCCCATACACAAGTGCTAAAATGTAAGTGAAAAAACTAGCAGAGGCTGGTAGAGAGTTCACACATTCAGAGTGGAGTACACGTTGCTTAGTTGTGAAAAAACTCCAGCAACAGCTGTTTTAAACTATTCCAACATAACATCCTGAACAGAACATATGTTATTCCACTGAAGGAAAATAAATGTGATAACACATTTCCTAACTTCTGTCCAAAATGTAATGGGGAGGAAGTCTCATGTGATGAAGTCCATGGGCCTCATTACGACCATGGAGGTAAACAGGCCGCTTTTTGCGGCATGACTACCCACATTTCGGGTACCGGGTCCGGGTTCCCTGAATGGGGAAATACCGAGCCATTCCGACCCCATTCAGGGAACCCGAACCCGTTACATCCCCATTCCCATTTCAGCCCCCATAGGGATCAATCGGAATGGGGATGATGCTAACAACAGGCCCGTTAATGACAGGCCCGTTGTTAGCATCCTGGTCTGCTCGCGGGAACCGCTAAGGACGCCCAGTAAAGCCAGGCGTCCTTAGCTGGTCCAGCGAGCAGACCTCGTAATGAGGCGGTAGGGGGTTAACGGGGCCGGCAGCTCTACCGGCCCCATTAACCCCCTACTGTCTAGCATGTAATGAGGCCCCGTGTCTGGGATTTGGGGGTGCTTACTGGAGTGATCCTAAAATGCTCTGGGTCACCTCTGCAGCACCCCCTCTGCATAACAGGAAACAGTCACATGCCTTGCTCAATAATATCTGCTCTGAACAAAAGAGCCCCACACTCAATTAGCCAAGCTATGCAGACTGTTCTAATAGATCTGGAGCGGGAACACTACATCTCCCATAATCCCCCTGATTTCCTAAAGGAAACCCGGACTAGGACACCTCATTCATTGTCACAGGGACAGGAGAACTGAGGGTTTGGGGGGATGTGGGGGTGGAGGAGAGATTGGGACGACCCACAGAGTTGCTTCCAAACCCCAGGGAAGACACTATGAGGGAACCCACAGCCCCTGTCCACAAGAGGAGAGAACGTGATCCCCGTCCCTTCTTAAAAACAAAGGGGAGCAACACATATTATCACCTTGGGCAGGGAGCCAGCCAATCAGATGACTAGGAACGCAGGCTTTAACCGCCGGTACAAGACCGCGTTCCAAGCCATCTGACGGCCGGCTCTCACTGCTGCCATCTCCCCCATAGCCCCCCACCCTCTGTCCCATTTTTTATCCATCCCCCACGCCACCTAGGTATCTTATTTCGGCAGTCCTTCTCTTCGCCTCCCGCAGGCCTCCTTGATCGGGGGATGAACGCCACATTACAGCCTCCTTCTCTCTCCCAGGCAACTTGTAATATGCAGATTGACCTGATGAAAAATTATTGACCTGATGAAAAAAAGAGTAGGCCAAGACTAGCCTCAAGAGGAGAGAACCTTCTAGCAACAGTTAGGCTGTGAGAGCTGCAGGCAACAAGCAGACAGGGAGATGTTTGCAGACAAATGAAATCCAAAATGGCTTCTTGTAGCCTCTATTACTTTTGGGGCAGCAGGGATACTAACATGAAGGAAGCTGCTGCAGCCACTCGGAGTGGAGCCCTAAACTAAAATCACAGTGGCAGCCTGTTGTCTTGACGACCAGCCCAAGGGAGTGGCCAGGCCACTATAAAAGCAACTCTAAACCCAGTTAGTTTGCAGGTTGCATGGGAGGACCACAAATGGCGTTTGAAAAAGGAGTAGGCAGAGCACAGTAGCGCAGAGAGGCGGAGCAGAGTGTGGCAGTGAACCAGTAAAATCTTAGAGGGGTGCCGAGTAGAAGGAAGGAGATGGGAGTGAAAGCATTTGAGGGGGCAGGTTTAACATTCACAGGCTTGGAGGCAGCTATGGAAGGAAAATAAGTTGGAGAAGGTGTAAGAGCATGATAGCTGTTGAGGATGGGAGGAAGGGAAGGGTTGGAGGGATTCCCAAATGAAGAGGACGAGAAGGGTTGAGGAGAATTGAGGGGGTAGGTGCGGCTGGGAAAGTTATCGGAGGAGGTTGCAGAACTTAAGGAGGAAGAAAGAGAGCTGTTAGAGGAGGTTAGAGAATTTAAGGGGGAGGATTTGAGAATAAGGTGGCAGTATTGTAGGAGGGTGTTGTCATAGTTGGCCCCTCCTTACGTAGCCTCCCTTCTCACTTTCCATACTCCCTCTCGTCCTCTCTGTTCTGAGGATCACTTCCTTCTCTCTCCTCCTCCTCCACCCTGTGCCCCTTCCCGTTTCCGCTCCTTCCAACTTCTCGTTCCTTTCCAAGGAACCGCCTTCCTCCTACCCCTCATTTCGCACTTCTCTAAAATCCTATCTCTTCCCCTCTCCCACCTAGCACCCTTTGCATCCTCTCTCACTACTGAAGCCACCTCCACCCACTCTTCCTACCCCCTCTCTCACTTTGAGAGGGCAGGAAGTGAGTGGGAATGGCCATAAGGATTAGCAGGGCCATGGGCAGGCAATGGTCTACAAGCTTTGTATCCATCCTATATTCTATTTCTCCCCATCTGTATTCAAATGCAATAGTTTTGGCTTATAGGTGGCGCTAAGCATCACCAAATAATCCGACTAAAAAAGAGGAAGGTGGTGCTGAAATGTATGCTGCTATGTATTGTTTTAGCAGACAGGTTATTGAAAGATGATTGCTATCTCAAACTCACACCATGGTCAGGAGGAAGTCGTGGGTTGGGTCTCTATTGAACTGGAAATAATGCAGCAAAACTGTGGCAGTGGGGGAGCTTTGAATGTTGGCTTGGAATGGAGTATGCTTCTGAACTGCCTAATCCTCCCACCAGACACATAGGCCCCGCTATGGGTGAGCCAGCCTGGTAAAAATGCCAGAATAAATGCTGGTACTACCGGCTCTGACATTCTTACCGGATCAGCTCCCTCAGAGTCTGCTGGTAGTGGCAGTGAACTACCAACAGGTCTGACCTGCCGGTATCTCAGTACCCTACCAGCCGGTACATGACTGAATCACCGGCACCACTAACAATGGCGCCGGTGGTTCAGTAGTTACCATCCCATGGAGTCCTATGACACATGGAATGGGAACTTACTGCCATTGCCGGCAACCGTAATATCCCGGTAAAAACGGTATATGGTGCACCAGTAACGGTAAGGCGAGTTTGCCGGTAGGCCGCTGTAGTACAGGTGGGTTACCGGCAAACTCGTAATGAGCCCCATATAGTCTCCCTAGATTAAAGCACATGCTGGTGCTTAGATAATGTGTGAGTTGGGAAATGCTGTGCTTTGGTCTCCCCAGCATGTTGTTCAGATGAAACAAACCTACATCTCTAATTCCAACCATTTATGGAAAGGAATTCATTGGAATTCTTTTTCAGTACGCTGTAATGGGTTACATGTGATTTTACTGAATTAAAAAATAAAGAAAACACTTTTAACTCAACATTTTTGCCCAAAAAATACAGAATTCTTTTTTTTTATTTGGGGGGCTTTGTTTATAAACCCACCCAACCCAATCCGTCTTAACCCCTCACCCCACACCCCATATATATATATTTTAAAAAATCCGTATTTCTTTTGGCAAAAATATTTAGATAAAAAAGTTGTTCGTTATTTTTATTTCAGTAAAATCACTGCATATCGCTGTAATGCTGCCAAGCTGTAGGATTTCGTGTGCCCGGCGCCACCAGTTTGTTCCCTTTTGCTGTCTTTACTTGTGAGTAATTCTCTTGCCAACTGCAAACAATGCATTATATAGTGAGACTGCACTCTCATCTGGTGATACTTTATACTTGTGTTATTGTACACAAACGTTTAGGCAAAAACCATGTAAATTATATATATTGTTTTCTGGTGCAAAATCCATGCGTACATTTATTTATTTCAAACAAGCTTGCACAGGTTCAGGACTTGTACCTTCAGAAGTGACCGAAGCCTGCAGTAAAGCCCACCCGACTGGCATCGACACTAACCCACTAGACCCACGGAGGCCACACCCTTCCGAGACTATGGAAGAAAATAAATGAGAAGTTCCGGGAAACCCAAAACTAGCTGCACCATATGGTGGCCCTGACTGGGTATTTGGAGGAGAGGCAAGACAGAAGGCCTCATTACGAGTTTGGTGGTAACCCGCTGGTGCTAGCAGCCAGTTGCCGCCAACCCCGTAACACTGATTCCACCACCTGATATCCTGGTGACACAGGGATATCACAATTGGCGGTGGAACGGTAAATCCCCATTCCCATGGAGTCCGTTTGGACTCCATGGGAATGACGACACTGAAGCACTGGCTCTGTTGCTAACAGTGCTTCCATGAAAGACATGCCGGTAGGGGCCTGGTTTCCCAGCAGGTCAGGCCTGCTGGTGGATCCTTTGCCCCTATCAGCATTCTCGTAGTATGCCGGTCCGGAAATTGTGCCGGTACGTTGCTACCAGCACTCTTATTTCCAGACCAACATACTTGTAATGACTAGGCCCTCACAGCCTTTTGTAGAAGTGGCGTTTTATAATTTCAATTCCCCTTATCTCATTGCGTTCCCTTTATATATATTTATTTTTTCTTTATGCTTGTTTAACCTTCAAGGTTTTTACAAGAACAGATCTTTGTTGCATTGTTCAACTGAACGTTTCAGTCTATTTCTTCTTGAATGGCCGAAGTTAAAATTAAGTCCATTATTTTGGCCGTGGCTGTTACCCACACTGTTTTCTGGCCTCTGATCAATCTTGACCACCAGACTTCTTCGTTGAAGATGTAGGCCGAGGTCAGGATAGGTTTCAGGTAAGCTTGCATGATGCTTTCCACTCCAGGACATAATAGGAGCAAATGCCTTGTTGTCTCAACCTCGTTTGGGTTTTTACAGAATCTGCATTTGTTTGACGTTGACTGCATACGAATAGCAAGAATTTCATTTGTGTGCAGCAGGTTGAGGTGGCTCTTAAAAAGATGTTCCTCAGTTTCCGGTTCGGATATTTAGCCACAAATGGTTGTAATATATGTAGTTTCTGAGGCACATATGAGAATGGCGAGGTCAGTTTGTAAGTTGCGGGTAGCTCACATGCGTTGATCCAGTCTTGTTCGTTCATCTTTTTGAAGATCTTGGTTGGGTTCTCAATTAGGTCTTGATTGCAGCATTGGATCGTTTCTAGTTTCCCCGCTAGATCAGAGGACCAGTGTTTCAAAGCTGTGCAGTGTCCGCCGGTCAGCTCATTTTTGATTGTCTCTAGTAGCTTGGGACTGTTTTCCAGCAGGAGTTTCCTGAACATCATCAGTGAGTTTCTTTTAACCACCGATTGTAGTGACAACTGGCTCAGTTCACGCCTTATCAAGACCATGGGCGTTGAGGTCGGCAGATTCAACACTTTCCGCCAGAAATTGCTTTCGAGTGTGAGCCAGATCTTCTTGGGTAACTCTATCTCATTGCGTTCCCTTTATATGAATATTTGTTATGGTTATTTATTTGTGACTGGCCAATGGGGCACTCTTTCTTCCTTTTGGTTTCACTACTTTTGTTTTGCTGTAAAGTAGCCATGAGTAGGGGTGGCACAGAGTGTTGGCATGCAGGACACAGAAGTATGTGGCATAAGTGCAAAGTAGAAAGTTTGCTATTAGCAAAAGGTTTCTGATAATGTTTGTCCTATGCTTATTCCTGCAGGACAGTAACTGGTGTGGATTACTCTTTCCCTATTCATGGTTCCTAACCTTCTGCCTGGGAATCTTTTCCTGGGAGAGCCTTTAATTGCCATTGTCTACCCAAGGCAGCAGACACAAAAGCTTTATTATTCAAGTGCTTAGAGAAATTCACGTGCAGGAGATTGCTATATAAACAGTGACCTCTACTCCTAAAAATCACTTGCCATTTCATAGTCCTTTACACTATAGATTAGAAACTAGCCCCTCTTGCCAATCGTGAGGCTAAGCAAGTATAAGGAATGGCAGCAGCTAACCGTCTTCCCTTCTGGCATTTGGTACTCATTAGGTTGGACTGCCAGCATACCTTCCAATGGGTACCAGTATCACATGAGGGATGCTACAGGGATTGTGTCCTAATTAATATTCAAAGTGCATGTCACCACTGATTACAATCATATGAGGCTACAAATGATGTTTATGGATCCCAAATACAGCTTAAACTACTGCCGGTGGCACCCCGACATGCATCCAGTCATGTATGTTATGTTTTTTGATATTTGTATGGCACCTACTGCCACTGTTTTAGCTTCAAAGCGCTGTGAGCTGGAAGACCATTCGGAAGACCGCAGTCTATGCAAGCATGGAAATAAAAAGAGCATTACATGGCATGCAAATGTTAAATAGAATTAGGTGACTATTAGATAACTAGTTTAAAACATAAAAATCATGCAGAGCATTGGGTTCAGCCTCAGAGCTGAATATGCGCTTCACTCCTCTCTCCCAACAGCCCATTCCTGCCATCACCACTCATCGCAAACCACGCAGCTCACCAGCAACATAATGAACACTGCATCGCAGCAACCTCACCCATGTCACCATACACACCCTCACCACCCCATCGTACACCATTACACGAAAATTGATGCTCGCCAATGTCTGCTAAGCAATCAACCATGCAGTTGGCATGGCCGACCTCATCACCACACAAGACTTGGATGAAATCTTCATTACTGAGACCTGGATGACATCCACCTCCACCCACATTCTAGATGTCCTCACCTCCAACTCCTACAGAATCCTACATTGAGACCGTCCAAACAAGATCGACAGAGTCCTCGTCATCATTCACAAGGCATCATGGCCATGCACCCAACTGGACCTTGCCACCATTAGCTCTTTCAACAACCTATCCTGCCACTTCACACTCTCCCCAATGGACACAGATACTTTTGATCTCAGCTACAGATCACACAAGCCCAACACCACCTTCATCAAAGACTTCACGGACTTGCCCACCACCATGTCTCCCACTCATGCCAACAACATCTTCCTCAGTGACTTCAACATCCCTGGCAACCCAGCAACCAAATCAACAAAGAAATCTCCACTGCCTACTCGACACACTGAACCTCACACAGCACAGGAAAGAACCAACTCACAGGAAAGGTCATATCCTTGACCTCATCATCACTACACTGCCCTCCCTTCATCAGAGCTCTCCCATTCTGCTCGACTGGTCGGACCATCTGGCAATCCCCTTCAAGATTAGTCACACCACACCTCTCAAGCAAACCCACTGGAAACCAAGCAATCAAGCCTTCAGATCCTTCAAGAACTTCCCAATGAGGCTCTCACAGAAGACCTCACCAGAATCACCTCACAATGGCTGATGGACCAGGACTGCAACTTGCTTCTCCAAGAGCTCAACACCACCCTCACACATCAATCGCCATACCCCAGTGAAACAGCACACCCTCAAGCCTAAACCTTTAGCACCCTGGTACACTCAGGAACTCAACTCAACCTCAACAAATGAACCAACAGAAAACAAAAAAAAGAATTGATGAAAATCCTGGAACGCATCCGACCTCGCCCTGCTCACAGAACTATGTGGTACACAGCCAAGGCCATCTACCACAAAAACAACAGAGCCAAGGCCAACAATGAAAGCAGAGCCCTCTTCAAAGCTATCAAGCGCTGCATCAACCCTCGGCCCAACCCACTTATAGAAAACTCAATTGACAAATCCACCACCATCAACTTTTTCTTCATCAACAAGATCAACATGATCTGCCAACGCATATGGGGTCATTAGAAGTTTCCCAGTATCCCGACAGTAATTCCGGTGGGATACTGGGGAATGAACATACTGTTACTAGTGCCTTATAATACGGGTATTACCAGGATATTACAGGTACCAGCAAGGGTATTCATTCCCTATTCCATGGAGTCCAATTTGACTCCATGGGGAGAATAGTCGGTACTTCCGGCACATGTAATACTACTGTCAGAAATACTGGCTGTTTTTTGCCGGTGGGGGCCTGATTTACCTCCAGCTCTGTGCAGTTATGTCATGTTATTTGATATTTGAGTAGCACCTACTGCCATTGTCATGGCTTTGAAGCATTGTGGGGTGGAAGGCCCTTCGAAAACCGCAGTCTGTGCAAGCATGGAAATAAAAAGAGCATTACATTGCATGCAAATAGTAAATAGAATTAGGTGACAATTCAACTACTAGCAAAGATGACTAATTTAAAACATTATAAAAATCATGTAGAGCATTGTGTATAGCCGCAGAGATGGCTGCTGGGCCAGTGACTATGTGACAGCTGGACTGAATATTTACTGGGACTCAGATGCATTTTATTGGTTTCAGTGCAAGAGGAGGGATGGGTATTATGAATAGTCTATCAATCCCTAGGGCACTGTTACGCTCACCTGATATCCACAGGGATGCCACTCGGCCCTGGCTGGAAGATTAGCACTCTCAAACCCTCTCCCTTGATGTGTTGAAGGTGGATAGCGCCTGCAATACAGGAGAACTGGATATAAGGCTTAACGTCTCTCTTGGATTGATTCCCACCTCCCTCAGCCTCAAATTCCTCCCTTAAATCTAGTCTCTCTCCTCACCTTAATATTAGGTATGGTGTGCTCTCCGTCCTGCGTCTCTGTGCAGGGGCGCGTTGGAGGTGTGGGCTTTCTGCAACTTAGTTGCTTCACTGGTGTGTTGCCCCGTGTTTGGGTCCAAGCCTGCTGTGACTCCGATTTGCTTGATGAGGTAGGTACTACTGTTGTACAGTCTTTTGTTGTTATTAATGTCTCTAGTTTCTTTCCCTCAGATGAGTTGGAGAGTTGTGGCTTTGCCGTGCTGTATAGGAGGAGAATCCCAGCAAGATAAGTGAATGCGCGGTGTGCAGCGCCTTCTTGCCTTTTATTTTTGCTAAGCTGTGTCTGCGCCGCTTCCTTTTCAGATCCTTATGATGTTCGGGCCGCTGTGATGTTCCGAGATCAAGGAGAGACTGCACCTGGTAAGTGGTTTTTGTTGTCCTTGCGTGGCCGTGAGCGAGCGCTCACTAATAATGTCTCTCTTGTCTCTTTCAGGTTGCTGCAGGGTTCTTAAAATGGATGCGGCGTCGTGATGAAGAATCGCGTGTATTCAGGTGAGCAGCTGCTGATAGTTTGAAGATGGAAGATTCAAGACCAAAGCCAGGCTGCTACTTACAGGTAAGCGCTGAATAAGGGTGTTCTTCTTCTTCCAGATACAGGATTCAGCATGTGGCAGGATGCAAGAAACAATGGAGATCAGAACTGGACACAGTGAGCATTACGCTGCTAACTGCAGAATAACGCGAAGCATGTGCTGCTGTTTGGGTGTGGCTTATACAGCCCAAGTAAAGTAGTTCCAGGTAAATTAGTCCCAGGCCTGGCCACAGCCGAAACACTAGACCGCATAGCTCAGTTCTGTGGAACTGAGCTATGTGTGTGCCTCCATGTTAACTCAAGTCCCAATCCAAATGTTGTCCTTCACATAACAGAATGAGCCTGGCGCCAAAGGCGCCAGGACTGGCTGCAAGGGAGTCCCTGATGGTGTTTTGTGGCATTTGAGGCCACCATGGAAGCCTGTAACCTGGCCCCAGCCGAAAGGCTGGTTTGGCCATGATGACCAGGGGCATGAATCATGACAGGCACCTGTCTACATTTGAGGTCTCTGCTATACTTTACATACAGAAGGCATGCACACAGAATAACATGCAGTCAAAGCAAAAAACAACCTGCAATCCTGCACTCCCAGCACTGGCCTGTTGCATACCGGTCCAATTTCATTAGTTTACACTGCACCTGGCAATGCCCCCTCTTCTTTCTCTCACTCGCTCTCCCTCTCTCTCTCTCTCTCTCTCTCTCTCTCGTCACAAACACACACACACACACACACACACACACATTGATGCATTAAATCCAATGTGCAGCAAAACAAGTATCTGTGAGTTGGCAGATTAGGGGGAAGGGTTAGGCAGTCTGCAGACTCCAGTCAATTAGCATAAGCAGCAGCTAAGGGTTATGGGAGGCAAGACCACTTGGTTCAGAGAAGGGCTACTTGATATTCAGAGCCACAGTGACCCATTATGACTTGCTTAGCATATTTCTTGGCAGGCAGAGAGATGCCTCAAGCTCACTCGACCATGCTCAGGGGGTCTGCTCAGTGACCTGCTGGAAATTCTGCTCATTTTAGGAAGGGCAAGAAAGTGTTTGTCAAGCGTTCATTCGGTATTGGTTTAGCCCGGGGCTAGAATCCCTGCTCATTTTGCCCAAAGGTTCACGTTGCTTTCACCCTCAAGCCTCAAACTCTTCTCACATAGGCCACAGTAAAAGTCCCCACTCCACCACCAGCAACAGACACAAACTCATTGTTATTGACGTGGCACCAGGCCTTACCTATCAACGAAGCTGCAACCCTGCAGGGGACGATGAATCACAGAGTAGAAAAGATGGCGGGGGGGTGAGGATTCCTCAAAAATATGCTGCTCCCTAGTATCAACAAGGGGATGAAGGGGTGCGGCAGCCGCAGGGTGGTGAATAGCTGTGTGTTGCCAGTGACACACAGGGGTTATGGGGCTGCAGTGATATGATGCATTTTCCAATGAGTTTGCAATGTCGACTTTGCAGTCTCTGGGGTTTTCCTTACTTGTGCCACAGCTAAAATGATGGGAGCAGACCAAAGGCAGCCATCTTTTATTCATCCAGACCCTAAGGACTGTCCTTCCAAGAGTAGGAAGCAGCTGTCAGGGATTTTCATATGCACAAGGTGTGGCTGTTCCCCACAGGGGGTACCCTTGAGCCAGGGAAGGTTCTGACACACCCATTAAGAGCTATTTACACTACAGAAGAGAGGAAAGGAGAAAAGGGGCTGTTGGGCTGTGTCTTTGAAGTACTTTGGGTGTTGACTAAATTGCCCTATGTATTGTACTAAATGGTCCTCTTACATTTATAACTTTTACAGAAGTGGGTAAGATGCCTTGGGGAAATGTCAGCGAAGGCAGCAGAAGCACCACAAACTCCTCCTAAACTAGCCAGCAGCGCTGCCCTCCCTCAGCCTCATGCTAAAAAGGCTAAGACATTTTAAACAGGGAATGTGCAACACAGAGAAGAAGCCTGCAGCTCCCTAAAAAGCAAGCAGAACGGCAGAATGCCTGGTTGTGTCAAAAAGAAACAAAGAATGAGATTTTGATCATGGGCTCGGTTGGCCCTTCCTGCTCCCTTTTCACAGGCCACATGCAATGGGGAATCCATCTTGCACTAAGAAGGTACAGAACCTGGGTGTCTTTTAGGACCCATGTGAATGCCAAATCCCTGTAAAAACGACGACGAACACAGAGATCGTGTTTGTGAGTACTTTTACATCTCAATCTAACGAGATCACTAAAATCATCAGAGAGAACTGGCACATATTATCAGTAGGTGAGTGGCCGCTGTTAACTCCTTTGTGTGCTTATAAAAGGGCCACTAACCTTAAAGAACTACTCACCAAGAACAATATTTTACAGAGGGCAGACTCCCAGAAAAGTGTCACTGAACTATGGGGACTACCAGCGCTGATAGGGGATTTGCCGTGTGGTCAGTGCGTGAATTGTAGATTCACCAGTAGGACTAAAGAGGTAGACGTAGGTCTTTTAGACCAGGGTTGTCCAACTCCAGGCATCAAGGGCTGGATCCATGATGGATTTTCAGGACCCCTCATTAATATTCATGAGAAATTTGCATACAATGATTCTAAATGTATGCAACATTTTTTCTCGTAAATATTCATGAGGGATATCCTGAAAACCTGTCAGGTTTCTGGCCCTCGAGGCCTGGAGTTGGACAACCCTGTTCTAGACCATGGGCACAGACTTGCTTCACCAATTGCAATTCAGCCAATGTCATCTATGCAATTTGGTGTCCGTGCCCAAAACTCTATATAGGAATGACCGAGCGGAAGGTGAGACAGAGAATCAGCGAGCAAAGAAGTTGTATAAAGAAAAAAGTTTTAACAGCGACCTTGGTCAACCATTTTGTGACGATGAAACACGAAGGAGATGGACTAAAGTGGACAGTATTATGGCAATTGGAGCGATCAAACAACAGCAAGGCCGATGCTAAAAAACTCTTTTGTAAAGAACAATGGATCATTTTTCTTACTAACACATCGAAGAGTGGCTTGAACGAGTAAGTAGAATGGAATAACTGTTGAAACAGGGAGGATATAGCTGTACCCTTCTGAGTTTGAGCGGTACCTGTATTGCCACCACAGATTTAACAAGTGAAATTCTAGTGGTTGGTTATAATAAGTGGTACCAGTGACTGTCTGTAGCCTATTCATGTTGGTGTTCTCTATCAATCCACGTGTGTGGCTCTAATGCCTACTTGGGATACCATTGACGATCGGTGGTAGTTAACATCTTAATAAGTAGTCAATGGCAGGCAATAAAAGTGGGAATCATTTTGTTAATTCAGTGGAAGAGGTCATGCAGAATATGGCATACCTTAGAAACATCAAATAGAGCAACCGTTTAGTTGCGTTACGGAGGGTTGTTGCACAATTACGCTTCCTTTAAGTTCAACCTTGCAGGATTTTACTGCCGTAGTAATGGAAGCCGGACAGTGTTAGGACACAGATGGACACGGAGTGACGCGGACTGACGCGCGCTCCGCGTCCTGAAAGGTGTAGCATGTGATGATAGTCACGTGAGGGTCGCGAATAGTACTTCTCTTGCGCGCCGGCGCACAGAAACTGCGGCCAGTGAAGAAGTGGAGGCGCAGGACAAGACGAGGCATGAAGGAGATTTTGTTTGAGCCAGACAGAGTACGCTGAGTCACTGTAGTTCGGGCAATTGGATGGGAGAAATAGTTGTGGATTGACGGGTAGCATTAGGTGTAGATACCTTTTTAATTGATTGAATTTATATGTTTCTCTTAATAAATGTATACATTGCTGATGAAAGAACAGAGACTCAGTCTCTATTTGGTTCATGGATTGAGTCGTCCATACATAGTGAGAGGTGGTTGAGAAACACTTGGAGTCTTTAGTTCTTGGATGTCCATTGCTTTTTGAGGAGCCGAATCCCAGTGTTGTTAACTGCTCCCCCTGTCTCTTGTTGTAATAGATTGCCAAATCCCTGCTCCATAATTCCTGGTCAATTAGTGGGATTATCCCTTTATATCAGGCAAATGCCTTACCTGTGGTTTGCGGGGAAAGAAAGTTCTCTGACTGAAAGGAGCACCAAGGCTACCGAAAAGGCATGGTCCAAGGAAAACCCCTCACAATGAGGGGGAAAACCCTTGCAGGTTGTTGGCAGTCCAAATGATGAAGTATGGAGCAAGAGCAGGCAGCCATATTGATGCAGGCGGGAGCAGCCAGCCACGTAAAGCAGACAGGAGCGAGAGCAGACAGCCATGAGAAGCAGATTGGAGTGAGAGCCCGGGTTCGGAGAAGTAACAGATGCCCCAAGAATAAGCACGGAGCACGAGCCAGCAAGAAAGCAGAACACAGAAGGAACCACTGAGGTCAAAGGCAAGGAGGAAACAAAAGACAGAATGAAAGGAAGCAGAGCTCTGTGGCAACCTAGAAAGTTATGACACACAGCCTACCCGTTTCACCATTTCACACAGGTTCTGTTGTGAATGAACACAAGCTCTGACCCATGCGTCTTGCCTTGACATGGTGAGCATAGGATCCATCTTTTGGTTGGCGGATATTCATTACAGATGTCCTTTTTCTATTAGTTGGCAAGAGCCGCGTCCTCCTTTTCCACTTCTGCCAAAGAAACCAAGGATGAAGACATAGGGCCTCATCACGAGTTGGGCGGTAACGCCGGCGCTAATAGCGCTGGCGCTATCTGCCCTACCGCCAAACCCACCAGTGCTATTAGCGCCGGATCACGGGTTTGGTGGATTTGGAATTCCCCATTCCCCACTGAGCCCATTCGGGAATGCCCCATTCCCCATTGGGCTCAATGGGAAAATTTCGCGCTCATACCGCCAGCGGATTTCCCGCCAGCGGTATGAGCGCAAATTTTCAGCGGATTTCCCCCGGCTTAGAGCTGGGGAGAAATCCGCCAAAGGCCTGATTTGGCAGACCCTTAAATCCGGTGGTAACAGCGCTACCGCCGGATTTAAGGGTTACAGCCAAACTCGTGATAAGGCCCAAACACCTTATTGAACCTGAGGCCTCCTAGTAATGCTGTTGTCCTGACTAATCCCGTGTAATGGTATCTAACTGTGCCTTGCTACCAAGAGGCTGTGCACATTAAATAGATCTAAGAAGGTCACAACCCATCTCATCTTAGCCAGTAAACCTTTTCACCTAATGGCCAGGGTCATGGGTGACCCTGTCAAAGAAGGCCAAGGACCACAGAGGCGCTGTGGGGCAGTTGATGGGGCAATGGTGCCTCTGTCTCGACCCGATGTCTATCAGCCTCTGATCTGGTCAGGTCTCTTTCTTACATTTTTTAGGTGGTTGCCAGAGTCATGGAGTTCAGAGTAGCCCAACACATGACCCACAGACTACAATGCCTAGAATGCACTTCAGGAGCCAGATGAGAAACCCAGCACATACCACGGGTTCCCCAGATTGACTACAGGGGAACAGTGGAGCAGCCACAGTGGAGCTCGGCCCAGTGGGGAAAAGTGCTGTTATAGGTTAGCCCAGGGGGCACTCCCAAAAACCCATTTGGACAGTTACCTAGTTGATTAAGGTGCGGCGCAGAGAGCAGATAATGTCAGTGACCTCACGACTGGCTGGAGGAAAATGGAGACTGAAAAGGGGGTGGGGCTAAGACTTTCTGGGACTATTCTTGCCACAAGGGGAAGAGATGAGTGGAGTTGGGACTAGCTTAGCTAGAGGTGGACCCATGGAGGCACCCGACTGAGGAGGCCAATGGAAGCAGAGAGAAGCTTCCAGACATGAGGGGGGGCTATAAAAAGCTTGCAGAGCCACACTCTGAGAGTTGTTCGGGTGAGGTCAGAGGATGGGAATGGAGGACCAAGAGACCATAGAGGATTGGGCAGCACGTGGGGGAGGTCTTCTGGAGACCTTTGTCATGTTTGTAGAGAGGGAAAGAAAGGTTTGGGATTGAGCGAGTGGTAGCAATATGGTAGTTTGTATGTATGTGGATGAGTGTCTCAGAAAGAAGTAGGAACATGAGAGTTAGTTGGAATAGAGGTGGTAAGGAGGAAGACGGGGGAATGAGATTCGTAAGAAATGCACTATATATCCCATAAATGTGCTTTGGAGAAGGAGTTTAGGGAGCGGGTGCTATATTCCTGGCTGCAGTTTAGTCAGCAGGGCACTATATCCCTGGGGCCAGAACAGTGAGCAGGGCACCATATCCCTGTAAACTGAGTAGGGTCCCATATCCCTAGCGATGTTTGTAGAAGACAAGAGACTGTAAGAGTGATAGGAAAACAGGATTAGGAGGGAGGTGGAGAGTTGCAACAAGAGAAGGGAGAGAGCCAATACGGTCAGGTGACAGGGTGTAGAAAGGTGAAGAGAGAGGGAAACAGAGAGGAAGAAAGAGTAAGAAGGGTATGGAATAGTGGAGACAGGGGTAGTGAGAAGAGAGTAAGGACAAAGCATGGTTGAAAGATGGTCATCCAGACAAAAGACATGGCTGGTGATTATAAAGAACTCATAGGGCCTCATTACGAGTTTGGCGGTAGCCATAGAGCTATTAGTTTCATGGCTGCTGCCAAACCGGGCTCCTTTACTGGGCTCCCAGAATGGGGAATTACCGGGCCATTCCGAGTACGGAGGGCCCGGTAATTCCTCCCTCTGGGAACCCGGGCCCAGACTTTCCCCATTCCCATCTGAGCCCCCATGGGGCTCAATGGGAATGGGAGAGGGTGCAAACAACCGGCCGATTACGAGCGGCCCGTTGTTTGCTCCCTCTTCCCCTATAACGACGCCTGGTTTAATCATGCGGAATGGACTTAACGGGTCCGCACCCATTTGTGGAACCCGTTAACCCGAACGCCGATCTTATAATGAGGCCCATAGTCTAGGTCCCTTAGGAAGTCCCTGAGGGAGGTCAAGATCTGCGGTTATGGCCTTTATGCCCTCCCTATGACAGGGAACGACTGTACACGGGAATCTTTATGTTCTCAAGACCCTTTTGAGAGTAACGAAGCCTGGGCTGGGGAGGTGGGATTGCCCTTCAAGTTTTAAGGAAAGGGTAAAGGGACCACCCCTAGACTGGGAACTCCAATGTTCTTTGTAGTACATAGCTTGAGAGTAAAAGTTGAAAAGGTATCTACGTTGTCATGTGACTCACTGAAAGCCTCGTCACACCTATCAAAGCATCCTTGTAGCCACTGCTTTGGCTCCCACTGAAGCAATGATCCATTTGTAAAGTATACTACCTATTGCATAAAGCTGTGCACAGATCTCATCCCCGATTCCTCCACTGACTTCCGCTTGTCTAGGAATCATGCAGATGGCTACTGTCTAAATCCCAAAATACACGTTCTTTCCCCCCTGAATAGTACCAGGATGGTTACACCTGCGAGACTCTGAACCTAGGAACTCCCTCCTACAGCACCTGCATCTGGAGCCAAACTTTCGGAAGCCCCGATCAGTGTGAAAGCCCACAATGTGCCAATTTTAGAGGTGGTGTCTCACCAAGGCAAGCTCATGTTAATTGGTTTCTTGTAGCTTGTACCCTTCTCTGGTGCAGTGTTCTGAAGTATCTCTGAGACGCTGTAAGCACCGTAAGATATCAATAAGCCCAATATAATAATGATGGGCACACAGGACCAGGCGTACAAGCAATACTGATGAATCAGTGGCCTCATGCTGACCATCGCTGTAGAACCGTACCTTGAGACACGCATGGGGGGATACCAAGAACTACCAGCACATGTTCAGGCCCTGACAATTGCTGGCATTCAGGGCAGAAGGATCATGCCAAGGTCGACAGGTCCATTTCTATGGTGACCAGACGTCCCAATTTTCCCAGGTCATCCCGGGGGTTTCTTAAATTTTTACGGGATTGGAAGTGTGGGTGGCTATGGTCCCTGATTTTTGTCGGGACCGATTTCGAAATCCCAAAATCGGGCCCAGCGCGACTCTTCCTGCGTGTGAATGGGGGTGTCAATGGTTTTCACGCCACCATCTCCTCCCCCTTTCCCTCCCCGGCCGCTCTCCTCCATTGAGAGGCGTGTGCCTGTGAGCACCCCGCTCCCCGCCCCCGCGACATAGAAGTAGGATTACAGTTTTATTTGTGTTTACTTTAGTCCTACCTCTATGTCTATGGGCTGTCCCGCGTTTTTTTAAATTTTAAATATGGTCACCCTACCCATTCCACACTTTCAAATCATGAGAGGGATTTTGGAATTGCAGTCACTGGAGAAATTGACCCGGATGCCAGGCTGATAAAAGTGTCCTGGAGGGAGCATGTCAATCTTTTTAATCTATACTTAAAATGTGTCAGTACCATGGTTGCAGAGCATGTACAACTGACACCACCGACAGCTACTATCTGTACATGAGATGTGAGATGTAAAATTGAGGACTTATTAAGCGTACAGATGGCACTTGCCGTCACACACCAGCACACGCATTGTGGTGAAGTGCCACAAAGAGCACAGGATTTGCCTGTGTTAAAAAAACAGTGACCATTACTATCACATCTCCCATGGCAGACCAAATAGTAAGTGTGACTGAAGTGTACAGTAAAGTATTAATACCAAAAAGCCTATGACTGAAGGGCACACCCCAATTGTATTCACAAGTGACAGGTTGGTGCATAACCAGGATTCCGCCGGGTTCGGCACGCTTACAGATACACTCTTGTGGATCTACTCACCTAGGGTATTACAACATGGGGCCCCATAGAGTATACTAATATCACATAACTGGTAAGGAACTGTGACAAGAAACCTACATCCAGTAGACAGTTGTGGCATCCATTTTGTGCTCCGCGGACACAGATGTCCGCATTATAGAAATGCCTGATACTAGGCAGCAATGACAGCCAAAAAAAGCTCACTAATGTTTTCAAAAATGACTGTGAAGTAGAGAACGCACATTTGAATGCAGGTTTTAGCAATATAACATGTGGTTATATTTCTTTGAAAGCACACACTGTACACAGTCATTGTTGTCAGTCGAGTGCTCCTTGGTCCTTTCTCTTTTTCCTGAGGTTTGGCTGAGTCTTCCATTTGTCTCTTAGGGCCTCATTATAAGGGTGGCGCTCCCGTAATGAAGTCCCGGTACGGGACTGGCCCCCTTCATTACGGGAGCACCGATTACGAGCTTCCCATCGCGGGACCCCGATCGCACGCCTGATAAAATCAGGCGTGCTTTCCCGGGTCCCGCGAGTGGAAGAGGGAGGTAATAACGGGCCAGATGTAATCTGCCCCGTTATTACCTCCCTCCCCATTCCCATTGAGCCCTATGGGGGCTCCAATGGGAATGGGGAATGGTTCCTGCAAGGAGGACTTACCGGGTCCTCCTATGTCGGAATAACCTGGTTATTCCTCATTGCAGGAACCCGGTAAAGGAGCCCGGTTTGGAGGCAGCCATGGAGCTAACAGCTCCATGGCTACCTCCAAACTCGTAATGAGGCCTAAGTGTTTTGATTATTATTAGTACGCATGGGGCCTCATTACAAGGTAGGAGGTTGTCATGGTGCTATTAGCACCATGGCTACCCACTTACCGCATACTGGGGGTCATTCCGAGGTTGGAGTAAAGGGAGAAATGATGCCGGTAAGTGATTACCGGCATCGTATGCCGCTACGGCCCATTCCGACCAACCAGACCGCTATTTATGGCACCGCAAAGTACGATGCAGTAAATAGCGGTCCCGTGTCGCGCGCGCGACACACCGTGCCGATATTAGCGGCATGGCGTAAACCGGAGCTGATCACAAGGAACGCGCACAAGTAAATAACGGCCTCCTTAAGCCCGTAAAGTACCTTACCGGCATGGAGTACATACAGGCATCTCAGAGAAGGAGTAAAGAACCCTGAGCAGTAGTTCCCAGAGCCACAAGTGCACACAATCAGCACAGGTGTAGTCAATGGAGTCTGCCACAGCACAAAAGGACGACACCCACACACCACACCCCCTCCCACACCAAGATGATACCAATAGTGGTAGCAGTACATGAAGCAGGAGGCCCTGCTTACAAGGGCACAACCACAAGAACAACACCAACAACACCAGGCCCCACCACTGAGGAGACACAGGGGGAGAAGGAGGGTGAGACAGGCCCAGCACGCAGCACCAGTGCAGCCTCCGTCACCACCCCAGCAGCCCCCATTCCCACGCATCAGGTCCGGTCCCTCAAGCGAACCCCTGAGCACATACACACCCTCTACCAGCTTGACTGTGACACCATCACCACCATAGTAGGCCTGAGAAATTACGAGATAAGAGAGCATCATACAAATACACACCGCTATTCCCGCTCAACTGAAGGTGGTGCCTGTGCCCCACACCCATGCCACAGGCACCTACCAGCACACAGCGGGGCCAATGCATGGCATATCACAACCGCCCATTTCACGGACGCAGAACCAAGTGCTGAATCACCTCCTCAAGCACACAAGTGTCTACAAATCCCTACCATGGACTACCCAGGAGATATACGACACAAAAGTTGCCCTCTATGCATTGGCAGGCATGCCAAATTACATGGGTGCCCCTGACTACACACACATGGATTAGGCAGACCTGCATGGCATGCAGGTGGCGTATCGCAACCGCAAGCAATACCACCCCAACAATGTGCAGACGGAATGCAACGCAAGCAAGAACATCACACATGGGTGGGCCCGACACCCAGGACCAACCCATGACTCAATGGGCCAGCTGAACTCTACGCTACCCTGCCGCGTGGGGCAACATGCAGGATGATGTGCCTGGCTGCTTGGTGATTAGTCTGACTGTATCTTGCCAGTGCATCGGTGCCATGAGGTGGGTGCCTGCATAAACAAACTGGGTTGAAATGATGATGCCAGTGCACGATGTTCACCCCACCAAACAACGTGCCACAGATCCAGTGTAACGGCACATGAGTACAGATTCCCACATTGATGGAGTAAGGCACACACCTAACACAACATAACCAACATGTGACAAGGCCGAATCCCACAACACATGCACCACTCATTGGCGGCCCCCACACACCGTAAGGGCATATAGGAAGACACACTGCATATGCAGAATGTGGCTGCCTCCAGCATGTCACCACACCGGAGAGTCATCCCTGGCAGTGGATTGAACTGAGGGCAGCAGGGATACCACACTACATCACCGGTTCGGCACACCCATAGGAGTGGTGGAATTCACCATAGTACGGATCAGGGCAGTATGATGAATATGCCACTGACTACAGCCAACACACCCAACTACGGAATCACACAGTACACAGCACTTCATGGATCTAACCTCAAGACTGCTGCATGCATCAATGAAGCACGTACCACGAGATGTGCGTGCCATTGTTTATAGACCATCTCGAAGACGCTCCCCCCTACAGCATTCCATTGCACAGGACACATATTGGGGCCATGAATGGGCTAAATGCATCCATGGACATGTGCGTATGGGCATCAATGACCTGCTGCCATGTAAGACAAGTTCAGTTCTCCACCATGACAGTCCAAACACTTACCTTCATTGGCTAGACATGCAGGTGTTGGTGGCTGTCCCTTGACACCATGGTACAGGACCCCTGTCAGAAACCCACAGAACAGGCACAAGGAGGCCTACAATTTTTATTTTTTTTAAATTTTTTTTATTTAAACAGATTGTGTGGTTTCCTTATTTGAAACCTTTAACCTGAGCATGTCCGTTCTTTCATCATGATTCTTCGTTTGGTATGCAGTATCTTAGTAGCAGTGCTTAGTAGCATCTTATTAATCCTGGGTTATGTTGTTGATCTCCTCTGGTTTCTTAAGGATTAAAATCACTAGTTTTATGAGTGCTAATGTCGTTTTCATTTTTTCTCCTTCTACAAGAGTCCTCCACCACTCATCGACATTCCTTGTCGTGTAGCTTCTATGGATGTCCCCCAAGCACTGCTCTCGCTCTTTCCTTAAACCGGTACACTGTAGTATGAGGTGTTTCAGAGATTCTATCTCTCCTTTTTTTTTGCACATTCTGCAGCTTTCCCTGATGGCCAGCCTTTTTCTTCTTTGTAATATTTCTCCTGTTGGTAAAATGTTCAATCTGAATCTCAGGAAAAGGTCTCGGAAGTACCAATTGGGGAATAAAGTCAGATAGCTCGGGATCTGATTCAGTTTTCGTGGCTGGGCCCAGAAGTCTTCGTAACCTTCATATTTACAGTTATCTTCTTGGGTTTCGATCCAATCTGCCATGTATAGTTTCTTTTTAGTTTTGTCTGGGTTAATCCATAAGTCATCCTCTGACTCGCTAAGGTTCACTAGGATCCCTCGACATGACTTTTTCCAGCCTGTTAGGATTACATCGGATTGATCTTTTAGGGCTTTTTTCAACACCCCAAATCCACCCGTAGTGTTTTCCTCAAGACATTTACGATAGAAACTTAGTGTTTTCCATACCACTATTGTTTTGAGTGATGTCAAAGCCAGCTCTCTTCTTATCTGCTGTATTGGGGCTGATTTAGGCAGCTGTAAAGCTTTCCTCCAAAACAGACCCTCCAGGATTGACCATGTTTCAGCTTGTAAGGGGATTGGTGATTCTACCCCATATGTTAGTATTGGCACCACTTTCATCCTATAAAAGGCTATTAGAGGTGATAAGGTAAATCTGCAGTATCTTTTACGCAGAATTCTCCCTTGGGCAGCCAGATTGGTTGCTTTTCTTTTTAGCCCAGCTATTCTTGGCGTATTGTTCTTCGTGTTGTCTATACAGACTCCTAAGTACGTGAATGCTTCGACTTCCAGGATTTTTTTGTTTCTCAGAGACCATCCTAGTTTTTTCCCTCTGGCTTTATTACCTCCTGGGCCTAACTTCAGAATTCTTGATTTTTCTGGGTTTATAACCAGGTCATTTGAGTCCACATACGACTGTAATGATGTAAGCTGTCTTTGCAAGCCGATTTGGGTTTGGTCCATCAGGACGATATCGTCTGCGTAAAGCAGTCTCCCAATCGGCGTTCCTGCTATTTTTGGTGGAAAGCAGCAGGTGGACTCAAATGAATCTTCCAGATCTGACGTGAACAGGTTGTACAGTTCCGGTGCCAGCGGGCATCCTTGCTTTAAGCCCATTTTTATCTGAATTTCGTCTGTTAGTGTACCCGCTGTATCCAGTCTAACTCTAATGCTTGTATCCGTGTACAAGTCCTTGATGTTCTCCACCAGTGACTGAGGACATTCCCAGTTTTCCATTTTCTTCCATAGTTTGGCTCTTTTTATGGTGTCCAAAGCTTTCGAGAAGTCTACAAACGTGATGTAGATTCCTTGGTTTTTGTTCCTTTGTGTTCTGGCTTTCAATAAGTTAATCAGAAAAATATTGAGTGCTGTGCCTCTCCCCTTCACAAAACCCGATTGCCAAGGATCACGACGTCCACTTTGCTGTACCCAGTGGTTTAATGCTTTCAATAGTGTGAACGCAAAGACCTTCCCCACCACGTCCAGTAATGCAATTGGTCTGTAGTTGTCTGCTGATGTTCTGAGACCCTTTTTGAAAATGGGTACCACTACTGCCTTTCGCCAGGAATCCGGGATTTTTTCTGTTGTTAATATGTAGTTGAATAGAAGTTGAAGGAATTTGGCCCATTCACCTATGTTGCTTTTCAGTATTACATTCGTGAGCCCGTCGGGCCCTGGGGCTCTCGAGTCTTTCAATTTTTTCAGGATGTTTTCTATTTCCTCAATACTGATATCTATTTCTGCCTCATTTTTGTTTGTCATTGATTTCCGCTTTGGGTCGATGTAAATTTCCCCTTGCAGCTGTGTATAATACTTAACCCATGATGCAGCACTTATTGGGTTCATTTGACTTATTGCTTGAGGCTTCTCCGCTTCGTTGATAATTGCCCACATTTCAGCTGTGTTTTTAGATCTTATTTTCCCCAACATTCTTTCTGCGTCCTGGTTTAGCAATGTCTTCTTGTGTAAGTGTAATCAGTTTCTGTACTTTTGTTTTAACTTATGTATCTCTTTACTCCGGTTGTCGTGTTTGGTCTTTTTTAGTTGTCTAATATCTCTCCTTAATGCTTTTTTCCTTTCTCGTATGCGACTGTCATACTGATGTTGGTGAGTCGTTGTTTGATGGTTACTTCCAAGCTTCCTTTCTGTAACAAATGCTCTGAAAAGCGGGGTGTAGTGAATCCTTTTTTGGCTTTGTTCGTTTTCAAGCGTCGAGATCATTTGTTTTAAGTTATAGTTTAGTTCTCTTGTTTTCTCTGGTCTGATCCTTAATTTAATACCCCTTTGGTCTATGACCACCTTCTGGTTGTAGGTTCCAATCTTGTTATTGCTTATGTTTTTGCACGTCAGTTTTAACAGATTGTGGTCACTTTCTACTGTTGGGATTACTTTCAAGGTCTGGATGTTATCTGACAAGTTGCTTGAAATGCAAATGTAATCCAGGATCTCTACTGATTGTGTTCCCTTCCAAGTAGGTTTTGCTGGTTGGTCCCCCTTCACCTTTCCATTCAGAACGACACAGTCCCTTGATTGTACCATACGATTCCACATTGTTCCTCTTTTTTCCTTTGCTGAGGCAGTTGTTGTATCGTATTCAGGTTGGTTGTCCTTGTTCAGGCATGAACAATTTAGATCACCTGCCAATATGAATATTGGATCAGTCCATTTTTCTCTTTGTTCATCAATTAATTCTGCTATTTTATCTGGTAGGTTTTCGTTTGATAAATTTGCTGGATTCCAGTATATGTTGATCAATATTAGTATTTTACTGGCTTTTTTGTCCAGCTGTAACACTACCATCTGGATGAATAAATTTGGGTTTGACTCCTCCAGGACTTGCCAATCCAGATCGTTTTTGATGGCTATAAGTAGGCCTGACATGGGTCTGCCTTTTTGACCTTTGACCGCTGGATTTAGCAGAACCACGTAACCTTCCAGTGTCGGTGGTTGCAACAGCCATGTTTCTTGTAGGCACAACACACTAAAGTTCTTTTTTTGAAGCGCTCCCTTAGTAAAAAGGTGGGTAGAGCCTCTAGTGTTCCAACTTCCCAGGCTCCATGAACCCACACTTTTTACTGTTTTATGTTATTGGGTGTTTGTTTTGTCATCAATCATGTTTTTCAACCATTTCCACCTTGCCGCTTCATTTTCTTCTCCTTGATGTTGACTTCTATTGTTTGAGCTTTGTGTGGCCTGGTTGCCCCTTCTCACTGCTGATGTTCTATTTATTTTAACACTACTGGTCTCTCTGTCTTTTCTGTTGATCTGTCTCACCGAGTGTTTCTTTACTCTCTCCTGGGTTTTTAGGACTTTGTCACTTTCTTGTAAGTCAAAACCCATTGGTCTTAATTGCGGGGCTTCTTCCAGTAGTAGTTGTCTCACCAGATTTGATCTTGTGTGCAGAATTACTTTATCAGTGCAATCTTCCTCGACGAATTCCACGATCGCCAGGTCGTCTGTTGTAATTAGTCTTAATGCCGGTATATGGTGGAGTAATCTTATTACATTGGTTCTGTTGAGAATTAGTCGGTCTTCATAATGAAGGATACGTTCTAGGACAAGCCCCGGTTGTTTATAACTGTCACCAGCACTTGTTTTGCGCGGTCGATGCTGTAGGTCTCTTCACCCCTCTTTTAGTTGATGCCGATCTCTTCTTTCCTCCATCTCGGTCTGCTTTTTGCTGTATCTTGTTTCACTTTCCCGACTGGTTCCGTGGTTCCGGGTCTCAGACCGCCCCATGTTCCTTTCTCGACCTCTACGTTCACTCTTCTGATTTTTTTCACTTAGATCCCGTTTTTTTCTCAGTACATCCTTTTCTGTATGAGTATCTGGAACTTTTTTGTTGTCTCTCTGTGTCTCGTTTTCGTTCTGTATTGACATTATAGATAAGGTATCACTCTCACTATAGTCTGTATGCTCCTCACTCAAGGAGTCTTCTGCCTCTGTATTTACCTCTTCGAAGCCTCTTATTCCCTGTTTGTCTTCATCATCTGAGACCGGGTATGTAGAGAGATCCAGCAGGTCATTTTCAGGACAATCGTCTTCTTTGATTTCTAAGATCTTTTGTCCTTCAGTCTTTTGTTCTGTTCTGACCTTTTTCTTGTTGTTTCTTAGCTGGTCAATTATACTCGGTTGTTCTTTTGGTATTGTCAAATTTTTCATAAATGCCCGGCTTTTGCTACTGCTTGTGGCTTTTACTGGTGGTTGATTTTTCTGTTTTTTAGTGGGTCCTGTGATCTTGTGATGACCCCCTGATTTGTTGTCTGCAGGCCCGTTGTTCTTCGTTTTTATTTGGTTATCTGATTTTTTCCCTCCTGTGTTTGTGTCTCTTGTTTTGAAGATCTCACACACGTTCCCCTTTTTCTTTCCTTTCTCCCGACACTTATCCGTAGTGGTGGGGTCTTCAGGCCTTGTTGTCGATTTTTTACTAGAGATAGTCTCCACTATTTCTGTAGAGTTGTTTAGCCCTTCCCTGGCACTTCTGTTTAGGGTTTTTTTTACCACTTCAGTCTCTAGTGATTTCGTTGGCTCGTTTCTTATATCTGGTTCAGATGATGTGCTCTTTGATTTTTCTCTCAAAAGATTATTGCTGGTGCAGTCCTCGGCCGGGGTGGGTCCGTCTTCGTTTTGTTTTGCCTCCCCCTTCTCTTCACTTTGGGCTGCTCGCGGTCCCGTAATGGACGCACTTTGGGTTTCTGCGACCTCTTCTACGTTTACCGGTGTTGCCGTGGACCTTTCTCCTTTGTTTTCTTGCTCGTTGGATCCAGCTTTGTTTTCTTTTTCTATGACTGGGCTGACCTCTTGTGTGGTCATTATTCCAGAGTCTTTCCTTATTGGTTCCTTGCTTTTTGGATTTGACTTCCCTAGTTTTCTCTCTTTTAGTATAGGTTCGATTATGTCATGTAGCAGTTGGGTGACGTTGGCGGTACTGTTGTCCAAGTTGTTTTGGATTGCTGAGATAAAGCCCTCCACAAATATTGTTTTAGTGTGAACCATAGCAAGTATTGTAGAATGATCTCTTAGTGTGTCCGCGATATCCTCGTACAATTTCATGAAGGGTGCTAGGACACCTGACAAAGTTGCGACCATTAGGAAATTGTCTTCCATTGTTTGGCCTGATATGACCTGGTCTACGCTTCCCACTTGGTTTGGTGGCAACGTTTGCGTCAATTTGTCTTCAGTAGCTACTTTGACACTTGGTCCTTTTGCTTTGTCAACATTTTTGGTTCCTGTAAACTTATCTCTTAATGCGTTCTCCATGTCCATTGACGTTTCCAACAAAACTGCGTCTGATATTTCCACTCCCGTCGTTTTCTTTAATTGATTCGTACAGGCGGAGCTCCTGCTGCCAAAACTGAGGCTAAGGGTCTGTCCTACGTTTACTGGAGTTACTATGGTTCCTCCGTTTGTGATGGTTGGAGTTTTGGTCCCCCCTTTTGTTAGGTTTATTGGCAATGGTCCTGCAGTAAATGGTTTCCATATAATGCTTCTGGGGGCACCTTCCTTTTGGTTGGTCAGGTATTTCGTCCTCTTAACTGTATATCTGGCTGGGGGGCTAAGCTGGTTCCTTGGGTTTGCTCCCTCACAGCCTTCCGACTTTGCTGACTCCATCCACGGCCTTTCTTCTTCTGCCTCGGAGTTTGAGTTTTTTCTTTTCAGGATCTTCTGTATGTGATGCTCCCCCGATGTTGGTAAGTTCGATGTTTCTATCCCACTGGATGCAGGCCCTAGACTGGCGTTGTCACCTATGCTTGCCTCATTTGGGCTTGCCCAATGCTCAATAGTAGAAACGTTCCATGTTGTTGGATTTGGCGAACTGACCAGATTTCGCGTTTGGGTTTCTACTGGTTTATCTATGGTTTTTTGTGTGACTTGATTTGCCGAATGCTCAGCGGTCGTCTGTAGACTTCCTGCTACAATTTCGATGTCATCCATGGCGGCTCCCGTGACTTTGGGTGTTTCCCCAGTATTAGGTAGCCCCCGCCCATTATCTATGTATAGAGCTGTGCTTGCTCCAATTTTCACTTGAATGTTAAAGGGGCAAGGGTTTTCGTTTAATAGGGGATCGGGGACCTCCAACTGTAGTTCTGCCTCCGCAACCCAGGAGGGGGTGGAACAGGTGATATCTGTGTCCCCAGCTGTGCCCTCAGCCCCTCCAGTTTGTTCGTTGTCTCTCCTTAAGAGCATTTTATATCCGTGCAGTTCTTCACTTAATCCCGATGACCCGTGTAGAAAAAAAAAAAAATAAAAAAAAAAAAAGAAAGGAAGGCTTACCTTCCTTTGTGTTTTGAAGTTTAAAAAAAATACTTTTTCCAGCAGTGGTTTCTAGCAGCAGTCCCAAGAAATCCTCACAGTATTCACGGCACACCGGACACTCTGACACACTCCGCTACGCTTCGCTTGACTTCCGGTTTATGAAGCAAGCAGGCGTAGGGAGGTGGAGCGTCAGTGCAGGCAGGGCAACAGCAAGTGAAAGCAGACTCCTGACGGAGGCCTACAATACTGCCCATACCCGTGCATGCGTGGAGATGAAGCAGCCACTTGGCTTGCCTAAGACACATATGAGTTGCCGAAGCTGGTCTGGTGGGGGACCCATCTACTGCAATGTGTAGGTGTCCAAGACCTCCATGTCATGTGTAAAGCTGAACAAAATGTGCATCCCTTGGAACGTGGCCCTGTCCCCTGACATGGGACTGCTAACACCAGAAGAAGATGGAGTGAAGGAGGAGGAGGAAGGGGCAAGACAGCATCATGGAGCCGGTGCACAGGAGGGACATGTCGTGTGGCAAACATTGATTGGACATCAAAACCGAAACACAAGTCAGCAGAGGGTGGCATGACATGGGCATACAGGGCACTGGGTGTGTGGATACTTGTAGACCATGCACTGTCAGACATCATAATACACATGCTCAATGATGAATGTCCACACAGGTTAAACTTTGCGACACATTGTAAATTTAAATGCATAAATGTAAACATTCCCCAACTCCGCAACAAACCCTCACCCCCCCACCCCCCTCCCCCCAACTCCGCAACAAACACTCACCCCCGCCCTCCCCCCAACTCCGCAACAGTAGTCCCATGGTGACCATCAAGGCCACATGTGGCAGAAATGCCAACTACTCCATGCTCCCGGGGCCCGGGGGAGGCATGTCCCAGCGGCGCAGAGAACGCAGAGAACGTCGCAGTGGGCTTTCCGGGGTAGAGCGACTGGATGAGGGGGTGTCCTCTTGCTGAGGTGGCTGAGTGGGATGCGCAGCCTCAAGGGCATCTGCAATGCGTCCAAGGACTTCGCACAACCGGTTCCTACTGTCCGTGACCACCTGACGCATTGCCCTCAGTTCGTCTAGCCACTCCACCCTGCCCTGCCGGTTGTCTTCCATCACCTCAGTGATGAGGGCAGTGAGCTGTGCCACATGGAGTGCATCCTGTGACGGGGTTTCATCCCTGCATGGAATTGGGCTTACATGCCCTGTCAGGGCCTCGACTGGGGGACTGGGCACGCGATTGGCGCCTCCCGGTGCTTCGCCACGTGCGCATCGGCCAGGTGTGTCAGCCTCCACTGAGTCACTGCACGACACCTGGGAGACATTGCTGGGCTCTGGGGTGTGGACAGTGAGGTAGAAGTCCTCCTCTGACGCCCCACAGATGGACAAGGGGCTGTCCACGGTTTCCAGGGGGGCCGTGGCTGCCACCTCCCCAGCGATGCTCAACTCCTCTGACCTTGGGGTGGGCATTGTGGCAGGCGCAGATGCAGGGAGGGATGGGGTGGTGCACCCTCCATGGGCCTTGGAGGAGCCGGGGTGGTTGTTTCCTTCCAGGCTGGTATGCGGCGGACCCTGCCTTTGCCCCTGGAGGTGGTGGGATGGCTCGTCTCGGCCTCCTCACTCTCATGCTCACTGCCTGTGGGGGTAGAAGAGAGGGACGGCATGAGTGATTGTTTGAGACGCTAATTACATTAATGGCTGCATTCACATTTCAGTCATTTGGTGTTTGTGGCCTTTTGGGCGTAGCAACATGTGTCTGATTTGTACGCAGGTGTCAGAGTCACTCATCCTGGCCTGGTACCGTGCAGTCTGACTCGCACACTGCCAACCCAGCTGCACAGTGTGCATCATGGGATGTGCCAGTTTGTGCACTATGTGTGATGTGCGTTATGTACTTGCACTTGGCACTTGCTTGGGTGGCAGTTGGCTCAGCATGATTTGGATGGGGGGGAGGGCACCATGACAAGGTGCCTTGGACAGCCCTTGGGTGTGTATTTATCATGTAATTGCCATTGGCGGTGTTGACTTTGGACACTCACCTCCATCATCAGATGACGGTGCCCCACACTCCATTTCGCCGACGCCTTCTATGGATGCGGTCCCAATCAGTGCAGCGCATGTCTCCTCCCATGCCGTGAGTTTCATGGGGGAACTTGGGCCCCCTCCGGTCTGCTGTGCCTGACTCTGCACTCTCATCTGCAAGTCATCCCACCGCTTGCGGCAGTCCCTGGGAGTGCGGGGGGTGGTGCCTACTGCGCTCACCCTTTGGGCAACTTGTTCCCAGATGTTCTTTTTACGGAGCACCACCTCCCGGCGCATGTCCCCGCTGAACACAACGTCAGCGTGCTCCTCCAGGGTGTATACCATGGCCTGCAGCTCTTCTGGGCTTAATCGCTGCTTGCGGAGCCGGTCTGCTGACTTTTTCGGGGATTTTGGCATTCCTGCAGGGTGTGATGGCCTTTTCCGTAGTTCAGATTGCTCCCAAGGGTGCTGCCTGATGAGGATGGCAATGGATTGTGTTTTTAAAGATGGCCGCCTCGCTCCTTCCCGTTCCTGTGCGATGACGATATTTCCAGTTCCGTTATTTAGCGGTGTCCGTAATTTACAGTCTCCGTAATTTACGGAAACTGCTATTTCCATGGCAGTATTTTTACTTACGGTACACATCATGCCGTTAAGGGGTTTTACGGGCTCTTTTGCGGCATGTAGCTAAGTGATTTACCGGCATGGCGCAAAGCTCGTGCCCGCAAAGTCGTAATGGCCCGCAATTAGCGGTCTGAGGCCAGATCGGAATCGTTCTTTGCGCCATGCCGGTAAAGCCCGGTACTTACCTCCAATCTCGGAATGAGGGCCACTGGGTACGGGTTCCCGAAATAGGGATTTACCGGGTCATTCCAACCTTGGAGGATCCGTTAAGTCCCCATTCCGGGAACCATTCCCCATTCCCATTCGAGCCCCCATAGGGCTCAATGTGAATGGGGATGGAGCTAATAACGGGCCCGCTTTTAGCGGGCCCGTTATTAGCTCCCTGGTCCCTTAGCGGTTCCCGCTAAGGGACCTTGGAATACGGAGGTAAGGGGTTACCGGCACCAGCACCCTTACCGGTGCCGGTAACCCCTTACCTCCAACCTCGTAATGAGGCCCATGATGGGGTGGGGGGAATGGAGGCAGGGAAAAGTCATGGAGGATTTTTCAAACCTCATCTCCGGCCGGGGCTGTTGCCCTCATGGTCCCCAGTGTACCGACTACCGAGTACACAGAGGCCTCACTTGGACAAGCGGAGGCGGGTACATAGGTGCATATCCATTTGAAGGTGTGTGGCAAAGTCCCATGCTTGAGTCCGATGGGGTGACCCGTTGAGCCGGAGAACACCATCTGCTCCATGATGCAGGCATCAGAGGGGGTACACAGAGGATTCCCCTGCGCTACCCAATCCATCCCTGGCATTGGGTGCTTTCCCCACCATGCTGTCGCCAGCCCTCATTGCCTTTGTATAGCTAGGTCACACTGTGGACAGAATAGCAAGAATACCGCCACAGGTCACCAAATTCACAGCGCTGCCACCATGGGCATCTGCAGTGTGCCTTATAGTGAGGCCTGGTTCACTGAACACCAACACCTCAAGGGTGCTAGTCACCCAGCAATCTAAAGACCTTGCACGGTCCTGTTTATATGCTTCTGGAGGTATGAGGTAACATTGTCCCCACATTTAATGTCTATAGATCATAGAATTGGGAGTATTGCTGTGCCATGGGTTTATGTTGTGAGAAAACGGATGGGTGGGTATTAATCCATGACCTACCCTTTAGTCAACCCAACATTGTTGCAATCAATGCTTCGATGAATGTCACCTCTAGTCCTGTTGACTAAACAGGGATACCTGACGTAAGAAAAAAGAGAGAAAGACACACAGTCTGTAAAAAAAAGTACAAAGTAGTTTTGTATTAGCAACATAAAACATCAAACAGAAAATTGTTTGTAATCATTAAAGGCAGGGGCAAATGAAAAGCAAATGAAGAAAAACACACACCTTTTGTACATTCATATTCCTTAATCATACAACATGTAGATTTCAAATTTTGGGCGGTGGTGTGAGGTCGAAGGGGAAGCATGCATAGAAGGAAAATGTGCTCACCTCTGTCGGAAGCGGCTGTCTCACTGCTTAACGATTCAGTGCGGCTTGACGGAGAGACGTGGTGACGAGCGTTGGCGAGGGTCCGTTCCTCTAATTGACGAGACGAGACGAGGAAGGGGAACCGCGGTGTTGAGAACCGTGGTGTTGAGGACGTTGGCGTTGGCGCTGGCATTTGACTCCGGTGCCAGTGCCGAAGAGCCGCCTGGGTCTGTGTGTTGCTGTCTGTTGCTGCTTACTACGAGCTCGTCAGCAACGACGGAGCGGCCACGGAGCGACCACGGAGCGGTTTAGGAGCGGAACCGCTGAATCACCGAGACAGTGCGGCTCACAGCAGAGGCAGAGTGGGTAAGATCCGTACGCTTGCCATTCTAACTACTCTATCCACTCGACCCTCTCCCCACTGTCTCCCTGCCATTTTTTTTTTTTTAAATTACTTGCAAATAGCAAATAGCATTTATAAGGTGCTCTTTTTACCTGCTCCACCCTGCCTTCACACGAATTTCGAATTCACGACTATCTATTGTTGTAGCTGCCGCCCATTGCAAACAGTGATTGTGAGTCACTGAAAAGTCACTGAAAAGTCTTACTGGTCTACCGTAGCTCTCGCGGCTCACGCTTTGACCAAATGACTCGTGGCGCCTCGACTGTTAATCTAGGCGGGGCACCCCAAAATCAGTCTATGCCCCCGCCACCGTCCCGGCCTTCGCCCTCTGGCCCCCAAACACGCCTCAAAGTATTGCAGCTGTGCCGTAACTTGACCAATAGTTTGGAGTTACAGATAAGCATTGCTGCAAACTCCGATTCATATGTTGTCCCATGTAAATAAGACAACTCAGCAATACCGTCATTACAATTACTGGCAACAGTGGCAGCAAAAAAGGCAGACCCCACTGCATTCCAGGACCCCCAGATAGTACAGGTGCATGAAGCACAACAATGTCAAGACAATCGATTACCTGAAACAGGGAAACCAGCCGGAACCATCACACAGTGCGAGCTATCGGAAACGACTAAAATGAACAAAACATCAACAGCTGTAGACCCAGTTCTACCGTCGCCGTCAGTCTATATCGACGCGAGTGAATCACCCTTTGATGTAACCGACTCCGAATTGCTAGCACTACGAATGACGAGCGAGAACAGCATCGAAGATCCTTCGGCCACGTTCACCAACGCGGCACCAACAGCCAGACTCTCCATCGACCCCGGCTGCTTAACGAACGTACAAGCCGCGGGTGTGCGGGAAGCCCATGATGCAGGCCAAAATCGTGAGCCTGACGTGTCTACACTCTCTCAAACCCGTGGCTCAAGTATCCCGACTCCCTCGATACAAGGCATTCCAGCTAACAGGAATAACCGTTTATACACCACAGATAGCTTGAGAACTAACGTAGACTTACTAAGTGACCCCAGACCCCTAAAACGAACGTATGTCGATGAAATAAAGCACAAAGACTCCCCCGTTAAAAAACAAGCAAAGCTTGACCCAAATAATGAATTGACTAAAAAAGTCGGGGGGGGTCCTGGTTATGTGGCCGCTCATGTGAATACAACTCCAGGGCATAAGGAGCCGTCTGCATCAGAGTTGGCCGCGAGAGAAGCGCGCTTAACTGAAAGACTGAAAGCCGACTTCCTAACGATGCGTGAGAGATTAGAAGACAGCTTCATTCAAAAATATGGAAAACCTTGTGATAACATTTACGGCGGAAGCAGAGCTAGCCCGAATCCGCCGCTCTCTAACACAAGTACACCCCATACGAAAACTCCTGCAGGTTGCAGAATGGCCAATGACGACAGAAGGAAATCCAACGCTTTCGTCAAAATAAACGAGACTTCAAAAGCGTGCTTACTATCTTTAGACGCATCGTCCACCCTTGATAGTGAAACAGACTCTGATGCCAAGAACAAAGCTCATTTGTCTACTGCTGCTGGTGTACAAATTCACAACAACGTACTAGCAGCAACGTCGATCGCCATGATTCCATTTATGAAGTTATACGAGGCCCTGCACGACTCTTTAAAAGACCATCTTTCAGTGCTGGCTACACTAAACACCAAAATGTGTACGCTGGAAACGCTCGCGCAAAATATCACCAAGAGACTCGATTATGAAGCCGATGTCTCACGATGCTGGCAATCGCGCTTAAGCGACATTGCAAGACAAAAATCAAATGATAAAGCCGATTTGATGCAGGCCGTCATAGAATGCACAAAATGGATGCGACATAATACGACATCTAAACATGATCCTAGGGTGGAAAAGGCGTGTAGTTCGACTGAACTAAGATCGATAATGAAGCTAGTGCCAAATCCAAATGGGCCTATGCACACCCCTAAAGAGTCCTCGATCATTGAACACATTGAAATGGAAACTGCAACACAGTCGCTTGCATTGATTACACCCGTAACCAAGCATATGACTTCAAAGACGGCACCAGCCGCATCAATGGGATCGAGTCCTGCACGTGAAGAGAAGGAAACCCTCGATCCAACTTCAACGAGCAAGACAGCAAATGTCAAATTGTCAGAAGAGACTGAGAAAGTATCGATAAAAGAAACTATATTACCAAGCACGTTCGATGCTCAAGCTCATACTAACCCAGACGTGCACGACCTGACTACCAAATTGTCCTTTGGCAATTTTTCAGGGCAAGCAAAAACGATAAAGGTAGCAGACGGAAAAAAATCCCAAGCTGAATCTAAGCCAATAGCCAAATGTCCTAAAGCAAGAACTGAACCAAAAGCAAAGAGACCACGAACTAATGAGGCAAAAAGATTCATAAGGAATATCACAACTCCTCCGCCCCTCAGTATGTTCAATCAAGCGACGAAGAACGGAAACCTGCTAAACAGAAAAAACAAAAAAAGAGAAGAGGAAAACAAATCGAATACGGAGGCAAATACGGCCCATAAGAGAGCGAGAGAAGAGATAAGTGATGAAGAAGAGTCCAAGAGTGAGCAGTCGATAGATCTTTGTGACCTATCGACCTACTCAGTGGACGACGGATCCGAGGAACCCATGGCAAAAATTTGGGATAACAAAAATAGAAAAAAGGATGCGGCCACATTAATTGAGACAACAGCTGATAAGAGACCACAAAACCCTCGGCCAACTAACGCAGAAACGAAGGGAATAAGCAGTAATTCCCAGGTCGTAGCCGAGTCTGCTAAAGCAGTTACTACAGATAAACACCGTAAAGAACAAAATCGGCGAAACACTTCCCCTTTACCAGGAAATCCAAATCCTAAACAGACAAGAGCTCAAAAAGCCAAATGTGATGGGCAAAACAAAACAAGCTCCCACCAATTCGTCAAATCAGTAAAGTGCAACAGCTGGAAACTACAACTCGAAAATGTCTTAAGCGACCAAAATGAGGTAAACCTCAATCGCCGCAATATCATCAAACTATTGCACACAATACCTACTTTACGCACAATTGATTCCGACGACATTGTAGTCGTGGAATACATGTCAGAGGCAAGATTAGACTGGGTTACTCTACACCTTAAGTCAAAATTAATTGCCAGACAATTACTCGACGCAAAAGAGGATCTGCTATTTTTTGGCTTTGATGTACAGTTCTCAGACGAAGGTGCCCCCCATCAACGAGACATAAATTCAAGCCTACTCGCCCAACAGAACGATGAGCGAAAACGCGCTGATCTACGAGACCAGTTAAGATCTTCACCCACGTCGGCCCAAACAGTCTCTTCAAACTCATGCTGGAATTCCAAAGCTCTGAAGAGAAGGGACCTCCAGGAAACGATCCCCGGAAAGATCGTCACTCACCGCTTGGTCTCTTGGAACACAAGAGGATTCACCCATTTATTCCAGGAGAAATGTTCACAATTTGATGATTGTACGCTTATATGCCTACAAGAAACGTGGCTCAGGCTTAAACCATCATGCGATGGATACACAATACTGTTCAACGCCGCGGGCAAGAATGAGTCTGGTCGACCATTCGCTGGGCTCATCACGATGATAAAAAACAACTTAAACTGGGCCATTATAAAAGCCATAAACCCAAACCTCTTCATTCAAGCAACAACGATAAAATTACCAATGATCAATAAGGGGCCGGGAGACCACATGTTAATCATCAACGTGTATTGGAATCCAGCGATGATCTCCCAAATCAAATTTATAACTACTGTCGCTGCATTGATCGATGATTGTTTTATTACTTACAATGAACCAAGAATAATCATTTGCGGTGATCTAAACTACTCTTGGTTCACGGAATGCAAATCACATCAAAAAACAAACATCCTGTCAGCTGACGATGCAATCGACAGAGGCGCTCGCTGGATGAACGAGATGACGACAAGAAACTGTTCGATGCTAAATGGTTGCACAAATGGAGACATCCCTGCTGCACCGACATGGCACCGTGGATCGAGTAACAAAACTCTAGATTATATTTGGACATCGAGAAATCTATTAAGCAAAATCATTCACCTGACAACAGTAAAATCGACAATAAGTGATCATTATGCATTAATGATGACATGGCACGATATGGCGGTGCCACGACTAGAAGCCAAATATACGGAGCCGATTACGACAAACAACTCAGGATCAAGGCTGAAAATTAACGCCAGACAACTGTCCACGTTCACTGAAAATTACGTGACAACTGCTACAGCGACTCCAAATATCAACTATAGCCCGCTCCTGATGCAGTTCAGAGCAGACATCGCTAATCAAAAGATCCATCTGGTAATCAATAGACATCCTTTCAGCGAAATCCTGTGCTCAGCTAAGAAACAACTACGCAGCGATCTAACAAAGATAAAGAAAGGAAAAGGCAAAAAAAGTGCTGACCAAATGAAAAAGCGGCGGCTGCGCTATAGAAATTGGCTAAAAGCATTCAACACCCAGCGCGATCAGGAGCAAGCGGAAATCATGCTGAAGACCATTTTGCAAAAAGACGCACGTCAGTAATGGGAAATAATAAATACTGGATCAGTTAAATCAGCCTATGATATGGCGAATGGGGTAAATGACGCAAGATGGGTCTCCCATTACACAGCAGTCTTTGATATACAAAATAGCGAATGCACAAAACCAGCAATTGGGAACTCTTGTAATTGGCCCACTCCTGAAACAGCGGAGGACATCAAACGCGCCATTCAAAAATTAAATAATTCCAGAGCCGCTGGCCCAGATGGTATTTCCAACGTGATGCTGAAAACAAATAGTTCTCTGTGGGCAAGATTCATCTCCACATTGTTTGAGAGGATCGCTACATGTAAAACCCTACCAGAATCCTGGAATACAGCAATTGTTGTGCCAATTTTCAAAAAAGGAGACCGTAGCGATCCGACAAACTATCGCCCCATCACGTTGCTTGATACCATCGGAAAAATATTTGCCGCTTTCCTTAAAATAAAACTAGCACTCTGGGCCGACCAAGCAAAGATAATTGACAAACGCCAAACAGGATTCACCAAGGGAGTCGGCGTAGAAGTGAATCTAATCATTCTAAATACCATAAAACTGGAAGCCATCAAGAGTGGCAATAATGTGTTCCTCGCCTTCATAGATCTGAAACAAGCTTTTGATACCATCAATCGTCAGAAGTTATGGGAAAAATTACTATCATGGTCTTGCCCTCTTGAGATTCTGCTACCTATCATGGCATTGTACACAAATACTTCCTTCCGGGTTAGACTGAATGCAAAAGGAGACCTCTCTGATACAATCCTTACAAAGAGAGGAGTAAAACAAGGTTGCCCTCTTGCAGCTCTACTGTTCAAACTTTTTATATCGGATCTATCTATCACCCTAACTGAACCAAGGACATTCCCCCCGAAGATAAACAACCATCATGTATCCTGGGTCATATATGCTGACGACATAGTCCTCTTAGACACCACACAAATTGGACTTCAACGTTCTTTAGACGCTCTTCAAAAGTACTGTAACAACAATGACCTGCTAATAAATACCAAGAAATCAAAGATCATAGCAATTAATAGCAGACATAAAGGGAGCAAAAAAAATTTCAGTTGGTCTCTCAATAAAGAGAAAATAGAGGTCACAAACTCTATTCGATACCTTGGAGTGCAATTCAATGTCTCAATTCGTGAATGGAATTGGACCCAAGACCTATTAACGCGAACTACAATGTTTGCCTTGCAAGGGCTGAAACTCCATGCTGCATATGGCAAATTTACGCTAAAACCATTACTCTCCTTCTACCTGCAAAAAGTTGTGCCGGCCCTAACGTTTGGCAGCGAGGGAGGTTGGAATATACCCGCAGATTTCTGGTGTAAGCTAGAGGGAAAGTTCTGGCGGAAAGCACTACGTCTTCCACAGAATCTTTCAATAGTAGCGATCCGCTACGAACTGGGCTTAGAGCCGTTATATGCCACAGTGCTATGGAAGTCTATCTCGGCATGGCGGAAAATGAGAATGGCCCAAGCAGCCGGTCCCTATGAAATACTGCAAAAAAACACCAATTCCAACAAGTCGGATCTAATCTGCGTGTGGGAACGTAAACTGAATGCAACTATGCGATCTGCAGAGTTGAAAGAAGAGCTAGTGATAAATATGCCACAAAGGGCAAAAACAAAATTGAGCCGTTGGAATTGGATCCAAAATGAAGCGAAGCGAAAAAAGTTGAAGTCTATACAAGACCTGGGAACTTCATCGCATGGTCTTGGTGAAACTCCGAAATACTTATGTAAATTTCCTTCGCGATACCATCGCAATCAATTCTTGAGACTTCGTCTCAACCTACTCAAGACCAAAGTAGTTCGAATGATGAATCGGGACCCTGACATCACGGACATTCTTTGCAGATACTGCAACAACGCTGCCGAATCAGCAAAACACCTAATAATCGAATGTCTAGCCATCAAGGACGAAAGGACATTGCACCTCGCAAGATTTGCTCCAATAGATGACGATCTAGAACAATGGTGGAACTATATAATCTCCGGAACAAACACACAATTAACATGTGCAGTGATAAATTACATGGACTTAATCCTGCCAATAATCTAATGCGACTTTGACCAGAGTAAAATGTGCAGCAACATGATGGATTGTCAAGAAAGAGACAGAGGGAATTGTGTAATAAAAAGTTTGTTCTTTGTAAATGAAACTAAAAATTACAATAAAAGAAGGAAAATGAAAAAAGGGGAGGGGGGAAGACATAAAGTCGTGATAGCAGCAGGAGTGAGACAGAATCATTCCTGTCCTAACATGGTGCTGTGAGCAAATCATTAGGCTAAACAACAATTTGATCACATTAGGGTTGGGAGTGTCGTTTTGTTGCTCCCGTCAAAGGTCTAAGTTGAAAAATGCCGAAAAAATGTTGATGGCATTTTATTCTTCCTCGGACGTGACTTCCTACTCCGAGGCTTGAGTTTGCCTTCTTTTTTTGGTCTTTTAAATTATATAAACGCTGTGGGGGAATGAGTTCACAAGGTGAGAAAAGGAAAAGCAATCTAAGTCTGGGTGCATCTAAAACACCCACACTCCCCTCACATTTGGTGCGTTTCGGCGGTTTGAAACCAAAAGGTATTTGAAAAATTGAAGTATTCCGCCTTCATCAGGGCAATGGTCGAATTCTGCAGGGAAGAAAGAAAAGCAAGCCCCTGGTGAAATGGAAGCTAGGGAATGCCTTGAGATTGGCAATCAATGCCTATTTTAGAGGATGTCCCAAGAGGTAGTCAAGGTTAGAGGTGAGGTTTTTTCATTAGAGAAAAAGGGGAGAAGGAAGCTAAAGAGAATAGAACTCCACTATGCTGGCATGTTTTAGATAAAAAACAATTGAATTAAGCTTTCTACCGTGACTGCCTTAATCACTGGTGAAAGGGATAGAAAGGAAGTGCAAATATTCTATCCAAATGTTCCCAAAATAGCCGGTGCCTTGAGGGCCTCGGTCCCACACCGATCCAGTGCCATGTGGTTGGTGCAAACCCGTGTGTGTGTAGGTCTGCATACAGCGGTGCTAGGTTACCTTGGTGCTTGGAAGGTTGTGATCATCCTAGGTCACATCTGTGTGGCGGGCCAGGTAGTCCTTGGGGGTGGATGATAAAAGGCTCCTGGGTGTGGGCGTCACTGTTTTCAAGGCTCACTCACTTGTGTTGAAATCCCGTCAGCCTAGCTAGATACACAGAATGGGGGTGAAAAGTGTCAGTGCTGGTGGGAGGCACTGCATGGGTAGTGACAGGGCATATATGGAAGCTAATGCAGGGTTGTCGTGTATAGTGCTCACCTGTGTGGCAGTTGTTGTCTGGACTAAAAACTGGGTGCGCCAAATGTACAAAGTCGAAGAATCCCCGAGCACAAGGTGCTTATCGTCTGGAGATGGTACCAGGATGTGTCTGGGTCCGGGGTGCCTCCTGGGCTTGACAAAAGAGAAGGGGGACAGAGGGGGGGGTATTAAAGGGGGAGGGAGTAGGGGGGGCAGAGAGGTGGGGGAAACGTGATGAGACACCTGCAATTGGTGAGGAGAGTTTGCAGTCTAAATGGAGTGGATCCATAGGTTTGATCACTGCCTGAAAATAAAGAATTCTTACCCGTGAGGGCACACTGCAGCTCGTGTGAGTGAGGGCAACTCTGTCGCTTGTAGGCAGGTTTTGGGCCGGTCGTTTAGGGACAGAGCCGGCTAGTGAGCAAGAAATAGCAGTGCTCACTGTGGGGCGCCGGAGGCGGCTCTCGGCGCTCGCCGTGTGCAGGTTGCTGAAAGCCGTGCCGATTTGCAGCGTCACCTAAAGCTGCCAGATCTGCTCGCCCTGCTGAGTCAGTGCAAGGCGGGAGAGTGTTCTGGCAGCTAGGCAACAGACGCTGATGCTGGCCGAGGGGGTGTGGCTTGTTACGGCTGTGTCTCGAAGGGAATCAGAGCACCAACAGGCAATGAATGAAGGGGGAGGTGAGGAGGGGAGGGTGGCAAGAGGACAAATGCCAGCGTTGGCATAATACCGGAGCGACTACAGGCAGCATAGGTACGTTGCGTGTAGATGTGTGGATGTGTGCTCCGTTTTGCCTTTTGCAAAACTGTGCACTTGGATCGGGTAAGCAGATAGGTCAGCAGGGTGTGTGAGGAGCGCAGGGTCACGTGATCCTCAGACAGTGACCCCAGTGAGTGGCGTAGTTCATGAGTGGGTTTGTTTTGAATGTTGGTTGCATTGGGGGTGGAGGGGGTATTAGCACAGGAGGTGCCAGTGTAGGCCGTGCATAAATATTATCGGCACATGAAAGCCCCAACCATTAGTTTAAAGCTGGTGGTTGTGCAACTCATTGAGGCCATGGTCAAAAGTATTTAGTCTGTGGATCCATCTGCTCTCTAGGTTGAGGAGCCTGGTCTGAACGTTAGGACCTGAGTCCACTTTCTCCAAAACCCACCATACGAGGTCATCAGGTGTATGGCGAGTCTCTATGTAATGCGTTACCATAGGTGACGTCAGGTGTTTACACCGGATCCTGGATCGGTGTTCTGAGATCCGGGTTCCAACCTTGTGCATTGTTTGGCCTATGTATCGGCAGCCACAAGGGCATTCGATACAATAGACCACCTGACTGCTTTTGCAGTTTGTATGATGTTTGAGAGTCCATTCCCTCCCTTTGATGGGGAAGGTCTTGATTTTCTTTGTGAATTTACATACTGAGCACGACCCGCAGGGGTAGTGCCCAGTTGTCTTGCGTAAATTCCACAGACCAGTGCCCATGGATTCCCGTATGTACATGGAATGTACTAGGTGTTCTTTTATGTTTCAAGCCCTTTTAAAAGCAAATCTTGGTAGTTGTTCTTCCGGTAGTTGTAATCTTACTATCGGCCAATATTTGTGGATCATCTTTTTGATTTTGAGAGATATTGGCCCATGTGTGGTAACACACGTGATTCTGTTTGGTGCTTCCTCTCCCTGTGATGATTCAGATTCCAGGAGGGTGTCCCGATTGGTAAATCTTGCTCTTTTTTGGGCATTAGAAAACAGTTTTTTAGGGTATCCCCTCTGTTTCAGTCTGTAGGCCAAAAGGTCAGAGTTGGTATAGAAGTTTGATAATGATGTACAGTTTCTTCTAACACGCAGAAACTGGCCGTACGGGAGATTAAGTTGGACATGTTTGGGATGATCACTTTTGAAATGTAGGAGAGTATTTCGATCTGTTGGTTTCCTGTATAAATTGCAAGCAAGTTTTCCTTCCGTTGATGATATTTGAAGGTCCAGGAAATGGATGGTTTGGCGGTCATATTCCATTGTGAATTCGATATTCTCATCACGGGCATTAAGCCAGGTTAAAAAAGTTTGAAGCGTTATTTCGTCCCCGGACCACAGGAAAATTACGTCATCGATGTACCTTCGCCATTCCTGGATGCGAGCTATCCAGGGGTTTGTTGGGTTATATACATGTTTATCTTCGAAAGTGGCCATGAATAGGATGGCCAGGCTCGGGGTGAAAGTAGCGCCCATCGCCGTCCCTTTAGTTTGCAGGTAGAACTGTTTATTGAAGGTAAAGACATTTTTGCATAGGGCCAGGGTGATGAGTTCTATGATGAATTCTGATGGAACTCGAGATTGGGTGTTGCTGCGTGTGAGGTGTTCAAAGAAACAATCTATGGCTGCTTCTTGAGGAATGGATGTGTAAAGTGATTTGATATCCATAGTCACTAGAAATTGAGATGTAGTTTCAAATGGAAGGCCTTCGAAGATCTGGATAGTATGGGTTGTATCACGTAGATATGCTTTGGTTTTGATACTAATGGGTTTCAGGAACCAATCGATAAATCTACAGATTGGTTCCAATATTGATTGAATCCAATGGGTTGACCCGTTGAGCCAGAGAACACCATCTGCTCCATGATGCAGGCATCAGAGGGGGTACACAGAGGATTCCCCTGCGCTACCCAATCCATCCCTGGCATTGGGTGCTTTCCCCACCATGCTGTCGCCAGCCCTCATTGCCTTTGTATAGCTAGGTCACACTGTGGACAGCGTGGCAAGAATACCGCCACAGGTCACCAAATTCCCAGCGCTGCCACCATGGGCCTCTGCAGTGTGCCTTATAGTGAGGCCTGGTTCACTGAACACCAACACCTCAAGGGTGCTGGTCACCCAGCAATCTAAAGACCTTGCATGGTCCTGTTTATATGCTTCTGGAGGTATGAGGTAACATTGTCCCCACATTTAATGTCGCCATACATATAGTCGCCGGGAAACGGCATAGGCAATATTATATATGGGGATAATATATGGGGTAAATGGGAGCAGGGGTTGCAAGGGTGTCCCCCGCTCCCTTTATAAACATATATATATTTGGGGTTTCTTGCATGGTGACATTTTCGCGGGGACATTATCACATGGAACCCTTCTGGAGTGGTCAGAATAGTGAAGCCGTATACCAGCATAGAAAGCTGGGGGCTTCTAGACATGAGCACAACAGTGGCATCTACCACATGGGGAATGAATCAAACATGGCAGCCAGATGTTCTATGATTTCAGCTAGAACAGCCATGGCAGGGACTGCTAGCCAAGTGCTAAAGCCTGCTAAATTTGCAGTCAAAATGAGTATTGATCAATCACCCAATATGCTGATACTGCACTCACACCTCAAGTCCCTTGTGCAATTAAGGGACTCAGGCCCTTTCCCCATACAGGGATACATGAGAAGCAGTGTTGACAAGTAGAGTGGGAGTCAGGAGTATGAAGAGCGAGGAGGAGGAGGAGGAGGTGAGGGGAGGAGAGGAGGCGGACAACGCATGGTGGTGAGGGGAGGAGAAGAGGCGGACAACGCATGGAGGTGAGGGGAGGAGAGGAGGCGGACAACGCATGGAGGGGAGGGGAGGAGATGAGGAGGACAACGCATGGAGGTGAGGGGAGAAGAGGAGGAGGACAACGCATGGAGGTGAGGGGAGGAGAGGAGGAGGACAACGCATGGAGGTGAGGGGAGGAGAGGAGGCGGACAACGCATGGAGGGGAGGGGAGGAGAGGAGGCAGACAACGCATGGAGGGGAGGAGAGGAGGCGGACAACGCATGGAGGTGAGGGGAGGAGAGGAGGCGGACAACGCATGGAGGGGAGGAGAGGAGGCAGACAACGCATGGATTTGAGGAGAGGAGGCAGACAATACATGGCGGGAAGGGGAGGAGAGGAGGCAGACAACTCATGGAGGTGAGGGGAGGAGAGGAGGCAGACAACGCATGGAGGTGAGGGGAGGAGAGGAGGCCTACAACGCATGGAGGGGAGGGGAGGAGGCAGACAACGCATGGAGGTGAGGGGAGGAGAGGAGGCGGACAACGCATGGAGGGGAGGAGAGGAGCGGAGGCGGACAACACATGGAGGGGAGGAGAGGAGGCAGACAACGCATGGAGGGGAGGGGAGGAGAGGAGGCGGATCGAGATTGAACTGAAGGTAGAGGCGGAAGAGTGGAGGTGGGAGAAAAAAGAGAAGAGGCATAAAGAGGAGCAGATGTGGAAGAAAGAGGAGCAGAGCTTAAAAGAAGATCGGAGTTGGGAGATAGAGGACAAGAGGAGGGAAGAGCAGCAGAGAGGGTGACAAACGAATTGAGGGAAAGAAAGAAAACAAGAAAAGGAGAACACAAAGGAGGACACAAAGGAGGGAAAGGGGCGTGTTGAGTCAAAGCACTCAAATAAGTGGTAGAAAGGCATGGAGGGCAGAGTGCGAGGAGGAGGGAATGCACAAAGATAGAAAGAAGGAAACGAAGAAAGACAGAGAGAGATGAGAAATGCAAAGAAGGGATTCAGGGAGACGAGGAGGAATAAGGAGACTGAAAGTCCACAGAACATCGATATTGTACACAGTCATTCAGTAGTGTAGAGGTGCCAGGTTGCAGTTGGAAGAATTACCCGCTGAGCCACACCCCCGAGTCCTGTCGAAATGACCCATGACACCAGAGGTGGTGGTGCCGAGGGCTCCCCGCGTCCAGGAGGCCCAACACAACATCCTTACAATTCGAACCCAATATCGAAAAGATTCTACAAGATGTCAAGAAAGAAATATGGGCCACTGAAAAGCACAGGGTCAGTGAGTGTCTGTCTGCTGCCAGGAAGGTGGATTTGCTTAAAGGCATGAGAGGGGAGGGGACTTGGGACCCTGGTTCTAAATCCTAAAGTCTACTATCCTAAGAAAAGTGGATCCGTTTGCATGCATGCCAAAAACCTACACCGTGAGCTCAGTCAAGCCTAGTCCCTTGGTTTACTGTTGTAGTCCAATAACGAAAGAGAACCGATACTTTGGGCTCCAAGATGTCACTTCTTCCCTCTGCCATGCCAGGTGCTATTGATTTCAGCCAAGTTTCTGTCTGGTAACATGGAATGGTACCGGGTAGAGTTTGAATAGGGTTAACCTTGCATAGACCTCAAAGCACTATGAATATAGACCCCAACACTTGAGGTGGGGGTACAGATAGAAGCCATTTTTGTAGTACATCGATAGGTAAATTAGACCATCCCGATATAGTCATATTCAGATTACGTGACACCTGTACAATGCTCTACTTGGCATTTTGTTGATGTGGCAGGGGTGGGTTGGTGACAATGGATCTTTAATATCATTCTGAGGGGTGTAATCTCGATATGTCACGGTAGCTAAAATAGGACATAAGTGGTTTGGGTAACTCTGTGCTATACTGAGAGGAATACAACTTTTCTGTACGACTTTATATTTTTATCATAAAACTTACAATCAATAAAAGCTAACACACACACACACACCCCTGCAATCTGAAATTCACTGGAAATCAAAGTTTGCATTCTGTAGTGATTTTTGGATGTCAAAGTTTACACTTCAATGAAGCCTGCAAAATCACTGCATGGAGTTTCCTAAGACAGCAATATCCCCAAAAGGTCATTGAACGGGCCCACTTGAAAGCACGGCCTTTCAGAAGACATGCCCTGTTGACTAGCCAGCCCTCTAACATCATCAGTAAAACTAATGAAGTTGCCACATGACTATTTCTCACCTTTGGAAGCCATGCACAACCTGCTCGGCGGATTCTCAATACATAATGAAAAATATTAAAAGCAGACAAAGTTCTTGGTGCGATACTTAAAGAACACCCAGACATTACCCAGCATTATGCCTGTACCTGTTTAACTAAGTTTCTTGCAAGTAACAGCGCCTCAATGCCCTTGGGCCGCTTGCGCCATATAAAAATAAATAAATAAATAAATACCTTTCAGAAAAGTAGTTCTATTAAGGGCACTTTGGTAAACAGCTTTATGAAACCAGAAAATCTGAGTGAAGGGAAAAATTGGTTGACCAACAGTGGAGAGGTTTTTTTCAAATGTACCCGGTGCAACATTTGTAAACATGCCCGGAATTGCAATACCTTTAACCATCCAGTACTGGGGCACTCCATCAACATCAAGGAGAAAATCACATGTGAATCAGAATTTGTAGTCTATGGCCCTCATTACAACACCGGCGGTAACCAATGGCGCTATTAGCACAATGGTTGCTGCCGGTATTGGGCCTCATTACGACTCAGGCGGTAAGTGATTGAAATTACCGCCATGGCGTAATGAGCGTTAACGCCATGGTCCGATGGCGATAAGAGCGCCACATTACGACCCATCGCGCACGAGCATTACGCCATGGCGGTAACGTAAACTACGCCATGCCGTAAACAGCCCTTAGCGCCCTCGTTAACAGCGCAGGGTGACCTACCGCCACCCATCATTGCGCCGACCGTAATTAGCGGTGACCGCAATTAGGCGGAACCGGAAATAGCGTAATCGCGGCGGAACGGGAAACAGCACAGCGGCCATCTTAAAAAACACAATCCATTGCCATCCTACCCAACCACACCACAACCAACCCTCAAACCCTGACATTCCCATAACCCACCCATTTCCTCAGCCAACCATGCCTAAAGTTGTCAAGAAGGCATGTGACAGGCAGCGGCAGGAGCGCTTCAGTCGAGAGGAACTGCAAATGCTTGCAGACACGCTCCAGGAGAAGGCCGATGTTGTCTTCTCCAATGAGATGACCCGAACAGCCATAGGCCGCAAAAAGGAGGTGTGGGAACTTGTGGCACAACGTGTCAGTGCTGTTGGAACCACCCCACGCACCTCCAAACAGTGCCGCAAGAGATGGGACGACCTGCGGATCAGGGTCCGGGGCATTATGTCTGCCAACCGTAACCTGGCCCTGGGAACTGGCGGGGGAGCAGACTCCCCACTGAAGATGCAGCCATGGGAGGAGACATGTGCCTCTCTGATTGGCATTGAGTGCATCGAAGGTGTCGGCGAGATGGAGAGAGGGGCCCCGAGATCTGGAGACACAGGTAGGTGCCTCATATCCAGCCTTGCAAGACACCCTGATACACTTGCACGTGACAATCACAATGTGGCAGACGCAACACATCAGCAGATGAGCCACGCCCTGCGCACATGCAGCATGTACACTGTACAGTAGGCAGACACACACCTGCATGCAAAACCGAACCTAAAGGGAGGCAACCTGTATGTCACGGGCTACTAACTCCACCATCTATCCATTACACTCTTCACAATGCCTGCTCAATGTCCGCTGAACCATCAATAACAGTCACCCTCCTCTGCTCCACCACAGGCTCGCAATCGGACACTGGCAGGGACGACAGCACTAGCACCCCAGCCAAGAAGGCCAGGAAAGTGGGAGAAGGGAACCATGCATCCACCTCTGCTGGACCCAGGCAGAATCCACACCAGGCTGAAGAGCCCAGGGCAGCAAAGTCCCCCGAGGAAGGGGTCGTGACAGCACCTGCAGCCCAACCACACCCACTGTTGCCCACTGAGGGCAATGTGTCAGCAGGGAGCAGTACTGTTGGGGAGACTGCAGCCATCGCTGCCTGCTCCGACAGTGATGTGGCGGATGACACCGGACTTGACCACAACACGCAACTGCACTCACCACACCTATCCCCAATCAGCCATCATGGAGATGACACCCAGGGCCCATCGCCAGCTAATTCATGGCCAGCAACTCCAAGCCCAGTGGGAGTTGTGGAAGATGGGAGTAGTCCCATTGGTCCCCCATTGGCACCCTCCATTGGGCCAGAATTCCAGCTGTCGCTGGAGCAGATTGCCAACAGGCAGGAAGCACTGGGCACACTCCTCAAGCATGTTGCAGAATGTGGAAGTACTAGTGCAGCCATGGAGAGGAGTGCTGATGGCATCAGGGCTGCCATCCAAACTGCCAGCAGGGACATTTGCACCGAACTTGCTGGAGGGCGGCAGATGATGAGCCAGCTCATCCAGACAATTCTGGACACATGCCGTACTGAGCAGCCCGGTACATCCTCAGCTGCAAGTTCAGCACAAGCCTCTCCCGTCCGCAGGTCATCCAGGACCCTGAGGAGCACAGGCAGGGGGGCCCCAGGTTCCGGGAGAGGGGGCAGTCAATAGTGTGCTGAACTATACACACTTCACCACAGGCACTGTCACATGTTTGCAAGGTGTTCAGGGGGGAGGGGGAGGGGGGAATTGGGTGTGTTGGAGTGTTCAGGGGGGAGGGGGAGGGGGGAATTGGGTGTGTTGGAGTGTTCAGGGGGGAGGGGGAGGGGGGAATTGGGTGTGTTGGAGTGTTCAGGGGGGAGAGGGAGGGGGGAATTGGGTGTGTTGGAGTGTTCAGGGGGGAGGGGGAGGGGGGTATTGGGTGTGTTGGAGTGTTCAGGGGGGAGGTGGAGGGGTACTGTTATACCTATTCAGTAGAACAATACACTTTTTCTTTTCTCACTAACGAAAAGTGTGGACATTGCTCATTGCGTATGTGTGCTTTATTGTTACAGTCCACAGTGTTGACATACCAGACACACACAGTGCCCCAAGTGCCATCCATATGTCACACACTCGCTGTGTGTGCTAGAAGTATCGGTCAATGACATTCTGACGCATTATATGGCCCTCCTGTGCATCGCTGCCTCCCTGAGGTGCTGCCCCATCCCCATCATCATCATCCCCATCATCAGGTGGTTGTGGTTCTGCGTCAGGGGGCAGCGGCACGTTTCGTCTGATGCACATATTGTGTAGCATGACACATGCCATGACGATCTTTGCAACCTTCTCATGGCGGTACAGGAGTGCCCCGCCAGACCTGCTGAGGCAGCGGAAACGTGCCTTCAGTAGGCCAAAAGCATGCTCTATCACCACACGGGTACGTGCATGGGCATGGTTGTAGTCCTCATCATGCTGGTTCGATGGGTTCCGCACTGGTGTGAGGAGCCACCTCTTCAGGGGATAGCCCGCATCACCTGTAAAATGTGAGAAAAGAATGTGTCAGGAGCGAGATTGATATGTGAACATGACGCACAACCATGCCTTGATTCTGACTGTTACTGTGCACCAATTGGAGTTGTGGTTATGGATTTACACTGTGCAACCAGTATGTGTTCATGGCTCTCATGTACTGTTTTGCATGCAAAAACACAATGCAGGGGGGACGATTGCCTTGTGAGTGGCCATCCACTGTGTCCGTTCAGGACGTCATTCATGTGACCTTGCACGTGTCCTGTGAGCTTGAAGCTCACATGATAGCAACATTGATGTCTGGCTCATTATGACCCCAGTGAGCATTACTGGTGTCAATGGGGACAGTTTGTGGGTCTTGTAGTGGTGCATTGATGTCCCTGTCTGTCATGTGCCTCCTTTGTGCGCAGTTGTGGGGGACAGGCCTTTCAGTAGTTGGTGCATGGTGACGTGCATGTTGGTGTTTTTCTTTAGGGTCAATGCGGCCACAATTTGCACAATGCACTTGCAAATGGTTGTGTCGTTTTTGGGATGCACTTTCATTCACATGTTGGGATGATTAGGTCAGGCATGATGTGTACACTACTCTGTTGACGTCAGTGCTGCCACAGGGAATGATCTGGCTACTGCTAGTTGCACCCACCCCCTGTATCTGCCAGATGTAATATGCATTGGTACGTCATTCAACACCCACTTTGCATTTCCATGCTCATGTCATTAGACTCACCGAGTAGGTAGGATCTTGGGCCTGCATGTCGCTCCATGTAGCGTGGTATTGTTGAGTTCCGAAGGATCATAGAATCATGGGTTGATCCGGGGAATCTGGCGCAACAATGTGTGATGATCCTGTTGGAGTCACAGACCATTTGCACGTTGATTGAGTGGAAATGTTTACGGTTGCGGTACGGTACCTCCATGGCATGTGGGACCACCAATTCAACATGGGTGCAGTCAATGGCACCAATGCAACCAGGTATGCCGGCCAGTGCATGGAAACCCACTTTGGTGTTGGCAATCTCCTGGGCAGACCGTGGTAATGAGATGTGGTCATCTGTGTGCTTGAGGAGGGCATCGAGCACTTGCATCAGTGTACGCGAGAATAATGGTTGTGATATGCCATGCAAGTGCCCCACTGTGTGCTGGTAGGTGCCTGTGGCCAGGAAGTGGAGCACGGACACTACCTTCAGTAGGGGGGGGTGGCAGTGGGTGTTTCAATCATGCTGACGATGTCGTTGTGTATCATGTCCACAATGGTGGTGATGGTGTCCCGGTCCAGTCGGTACAGGGTGTGGATCTGCTCAGCGGTGAGGTTGAATGGGCTGGGTCTGATGCGTGGGATTGGGGGCTGCCTGCGTGGTGGCACTGGCTGTGCTGGTGGGGCTTGCTGGGCCTGCCTTGCCCTCCTTCTCCTCCTGCGTCTCCTCTGTGCAGCCTGTTGTTGTTGTTGTTGTTGTTGTTGTTGTAGTTGCTGTTGTAGCACTCGCATTGCTATCAGGTCCTCCAGCCCCAACATTGCTAGTCCTATTGGTATCATTGTGGAGTGTGACTGGGTGTGGGAAGGGGTGGGGTGTGCTCTTTTTGTACTTCCTGAGTCTGTATTGCCTTCACCTGTGCTGTTTCTGTGCACCTGTGGCAGCTGCATTCACTTTACATGGCCCTTTACGGTTGGTTCGCGATGGCGTAATTAGCACCATGGCGGTAAGGTACTTAACGGGCTGGGTGATGGCGTTAGGGGCATGTCCGCTTGGGTCGGCATTCGCGCACCTTTCCGCCATGGCGCTAAGTACGGTGTGGATGTTCGCGTGCGCGCGCCCTTGGCGCAGTCAGCGGCAGCATTAGCTACGATGCCGCTAGTGACATCGTAGTTTACGGTCACGGGTCATAATCGGCCCGAGCGGAAGACGATGGCGGTAATCGTTTACCGCCATCGTTTTTCGCTTTGCGCCAGGGTCGTAATGAGGGCCATTGTAACGGGTCCACCATGGTGCAATGGGGAATTACCGCCCCATTCCAAGGTTGGTGGGGCGGTAATTCCCCATTGCACCATTGGCCCTTCCCCATTCCTACTTTCGCCCCATAGGGCTCAATGGGAATGGGGAAGGCGGTAATTACGGTACCGCAAATTGCGGTACAGTAATTAACTTCAAGGTCCCTTTGCGGGTCCCTACTTTAACAGCTGGTCCAGACCAGCCGTTAAGGTTGGGAGCCACAAAGGGACCTCGTATTTAGGCGCTAAGGGGTTAACGGCGCTGCAGCCTTTTACGGCGCCGTTAACCCCTTAGCGCCAGGGTCGTAATGACCCCCTATGTCCTTTCATGTCCCTGTCTTAAATGGTACATGGGAAGAATGAAATGCAAATTGAAAATCTGCATCTTGCAACATGCGAGAGCGATTAAGGACCCCATGGCCAAACCTTCCTCGGAATTACATGGAGGTGATAACGACCAAGATTTAGGAGCTGAACTGCGTGAGTGGTGGCTGCAACATAAAATTCTGGAAACCAGTGATACAGAGGAGGAGAAGGAGGTGGGGAATGCCATGGATACAGAGAAAGGATGGAGGACAACGCTGTACTTCCACCTCTGTGTTTAATGGACAGCCTGTCAGATCTGAACGCGCAAAACATTCGAGTTTTGTAGCCACTGTACCAAGTCCGTCACCACCACCAGCACCCTGGCTGCCTAACAAACGTAGCAGAACACATCTTCTCGCTCCAGCAAGAAAGTCGAAACTGTGTGTGTTGTTTATACAGGGGCCCCAAATTCAAGTTGCAAGCCACTAGCCAGCCATAAAAAGTCACTTGCCACCTCAATTCTTTACATATTAAACAAGAGTGTGGCGGGAGGGAAGCCGCCCCTTGTGAGGCTAGGGATGTGAACCTGTTACGTAAGACCCTCCCTAGGGGTCTTGACAGGTGGGACCTCACTGGGAGGGACTCCCCTCTCGGGGACAAGGACTCCGAGTCCAAGAAGGACCTTCCTGAACGGACTACATTGTCCGCTTGCATGGGACTGGAAAGAACTGTGTGTTCTCATATTTCAACTACAAATACCAGCAACCCTCATTACACCCTATTGGCTTCAGGTAATGCAGTTGGCTATTATAGCTGGAAAGGAAGGAGGGCACACCTTCTTTGAGTGTGATTACATACGTACACAGAATAAAAACTGTATATGGAGACAGCCAGAGAAGCCGTGTGTGACTCCTACGGAGGGAGGGGAATGCAGGGTGCTGGGAGGCGAGCCTCTGTGCATACATCCACTAGGGACTGACCTAAGTGGAGTAACATTGCTGAAAATGTTGAGGGGCGCATGATATTTAAATGAAAGGGGCACCTGTCAAATGAGTGGAACAAAATTGTGTGCCACAAACGTATCGGGGGGACAAACACCCATGTCCCCCCTAAAATTACATCCATGGAAGCTATGCACAGCTGCAAAACCCACAAGCAGAAGGCAAACACGATATGGTCCTTTTACATGGCTCTCGGACTTCCCAGAGTCCACTGAATCTCGCCAGGAGATCCGCTAGCTTTGATTGGCCCACCGAGCAGAACCCTTTCCAGCCGAAGCCATGGGAATGGCTGTGGGCACCGTTATTGGCTGCTGGTGAGTTCCGGGGGGTCCAGTGGCAGCAACGGATACCGAGAGGGGTATTCGGTTTGAGCTGCGAGCAAGACCGGGTAGAGTTTTCCTGTGGAATACTGCTGAAAGCTTTTCGGTCTACCGTCTGCGTTGCATAACCTGTAACTGCAGCTAGATAAGGGTCAGCCGCCATCATTGCCTTGGGGAGACTCTCTCGCATAGCACTGCACTAAGTAGAAACCATGTCTCCTTGTTTGGTTTGTCTGTTGGTTGTCTTACATTTCTAGAGGTCCTCTGTTCCGCATTAGCTCTTGTGTTAAAATAGTTGCCACCACACATTCTTTGTAATTCTGCAGTGACATGATTTGATCACAGAAGCCCCATGACCACCACATGGTTTAAATCAATATTGACCTTTGCTTTGAATAGTTCTGCCCTCCCATTTGATACCATAGACATACACAAATGACTAGAGTTTAAATTTAAGTTAAAAAAGCCATGCTATCACAAGCTACTCAATCGCCTGTACTACACTCCCTACGCGATTGGGAAATTTGCCCGGGACCAGTCCCACCCCTGTCAGAGATGTAGATCCAACGATGCGGACCACGCTCACATGTTCTGGTCTTGTGGGGCATTGGCCCCGTTCTGGGATGCGGTGCTTGGGGCCCTCTCCGAGATGGTGGGGTTCTGTGTTGACCCTGACCCCCTGTCTCTTCTGTTTGGGCTATGGGAGGGGGCGGAGGCGAAACGAGAGGCTAAGTTTCTGAATGTGGCGGCGATTGTGGCCAAGAAATGCATCCTGCAATGTTATAAGCGCAGATCCCACCCTTCCCTGGAAATGTGGCTGAGAGCCTTTACCTGGACACAATCTTGTGAGGAAGACTACATTAACATGTTGCCTAGTAATGCTCGACCTAAAAACATATGGACTGAGTTTTGTAGCTATTTGAACCGCAGGGTTGACTTGGAGCTTCTGTCATCTCCCCCATCTCCAGACCAGCGGATAGATCATACTACATGATAAATGGCTCTATTGTAATCAACCTGCCTTTAGGATCATATGTGACCTTCTGTAGAACCTGTGCTTTATCATTCATGCTTCAAATATGAAATGTGTGTTGTTGTTGTAACCTGTAATGTGCCAGCTACTACTTCTTGCCAATAAAGAAAAGTAAAAAATAAATAAAAGCCATGCTATTGTTTCAAATGGACTAGCTTAAACAGGGTGGATGTTGACACTTCCAAAAGGCTGAACAGATGTCTGAGTTCTACTTTTCATAGATGAGATGTTTAATTAGCACCCAGGGCTGAGGGCACAGCAAGTCGGGTGGCCCGGAATGCAGGTTTCACCTAATTCCACAAGCCCGCTTTCGGAGCAGCCTGTTGACTGCTATGGCTCTCCATATCCCAACTCTTGCCTCCTGCCACCCACTTACCAAGTGACAAGAGTGAAGCTTAGATGGCTCCCCTCCTTCTCCTGGCCTGTAAACCGCTCCTCGGCCTTCTTCCACGGCAGGTCATTTAAATGGAACCCGGGGTCTACGTAGAGCCCCTTGGTCACGGTTTCCAAGGTGGTCATCTGTCAAATCCAGTCTAGATCGAAACTGCAGGAGCTGCCACCCTCCAAGAGACCCCTCCAAAAGGACCACTTCTCTAAAGGGCAATGAGGCAAAATAACAACCCACCAGAGTTCTCCGTATTCTTCTGAAATCTGCAGAGCCGACACATCAGGAAAGACACTCTCTTATCCCTTAACCAACCTGCCCTGCTTAGTTACCCTGGCACGTTCTCAGAATAGCTCTAAACCTCTTACCGGAAAGTAACTCCCAACCTGGCAGTCCTACTGACTAAATAATGTTCACTTCAATTTAAGGCAATCTCATTAAACTGATTACTATTTCCCTTGCCTTAGTCACTACTCCTTGTTACTCTCCTAGGAGAGCTATGGGGTCATTAGGAGTTTGCCGGTCTCTCGCCGGTAATTCCAGTGGGAGACCAGCAAACTGCCCCTACCATTTCCACTCCTGATATCCCAGTATTACTGGGATATTCCAGGCAGCAGAAACGCAGGTAAATCCTCATTCCATGTAGTCCTGGTGGGGATTTATTTATTTATTTTATTTATTTAATTTGTCAATCGCCCAGACCCTTGGGTGTCATGGCGAGGTTACAGACATCTTGTGCATAAATTGAACAATGTTACACTTGTGCAAATAAAACAGAAGGCCAATATGGCTCCAAGCAATTCTTTAGTTACAATTAGTTACATGTAGTAGGCACGCTATGTATGCATCAAAGGAGTGAGAGTGGCCTTGTATAGACAAGAAGCAGTTGTAGGGTCTTGGACCCTCAGTATTGGTTAAATAGCCAAGTTTTGAGCGCTTTTTTAAAACTTGCCATTGTTGCCTCATTTTTGATTCTAAGTGGTAAGGAATTCCATAGGGTGGGGGCGAGGACTCTGAAGCTATTCCCTCCTGCTTTGGTACTTTTATGCCGCAGAATTTCCAATAAACCCTTGTTGTTTGACCTCAATACTCTGTTGGGTGTTTTTTTTCTTAATGGCCTTATTGAGGTAACTGGGGGCTTTGTTAGTGAGGCATTTGTATACAACACATAGGGTTTTGAAAATGATTCTGGCTTTGACAGGTAACCAGTGGTTTTCTCTCCTGATGTGAGAGATGTGCTCTGATTTTTTGATACCTAGTGCCGCTCTTAATGCTTTGTTCTGTAGCAGTTGCATTTTGCTTGTGTTGGCGTTGGAGGTTCCTAGTAGAAGCACATTGCAGTAATCGAGCTTAGTTAGTATCAGAGCTCTAGCTAGGGTTATGCAATTAGTAGGAGTCAGGAATTGGCGGCTGAGGGCAATGAGTTTGGCTGTATATGCTGTGGAGGAGGAGAGGGCTGAGATGTGCTTGCTCATGTTGAGGTTGGCATCTAGACAGACACCAAGGGTTTTAACTTGTTTAAGTACTGGTATCCGGGTACCGTCAATGTCAGCGTAGTCTGTGTGAAGGGAGCTTAGTCTGGCTTGGGATCCTACGATGAGGATCTCTGTCTTTTCATCATTGAGACAGAGACTATTTAGTGCCATCCAGTTTTGTATGATAGCGTAGATTTGGTTAATAGTTTGGGTATAATCCCCTGAAATGGAAATAAGGATCTGGGTGTCATCTGCAAAGTTTGTGTAGATGACACCTATATTGTCAAGTGCTGAGAATAGAAGTTTGGTGTAGGCATTGTATAGGGTTGGGGAGAGGCAAGAGCCCTGGAGTACTCCGATGGGGACGGGTATGGGGTCTGCTGCCTCTGTGCCAATGGCGACTCTGGATGTACGTTCAGAAAGAAACGATTTGACCCAGAGGGTGGTGTTGTTGGAGAAGCTAAAGTCTTTAGCTAGTGTTTCGCAAAGTTTATCATGATCTACTAGATTGAATGCTGCTGACAGATCCAGTAGCAATAGTATAGCCATTTTTCCTGCGTCTCTGATGGTGTCTATTTGGATTTTTAGATCAGTGAGAGCAGTTTCAGTACTGAGGTTGGGTCTAAAGCCGGATTGTCTATCTCCTAGGAGTTTGTTCTGTTCGAGATGGGTTTGTATTTGGTTATACGCTATTTTGTCTATGATTTTGAGAAGGGAAGGGACTGTGGTTATGGGCCTATAATTCGTTGGGATGAGAGGGTCCAGTGTTGTTTTTATTAGTAAGGGTGTGACCCAGGCTTCTTTGATGCTGGCTGGGACCAGATTCGTGATAAAGGAAGCATCAATGAAGTTAGTAATAATGGGGGTAAGGGTGGGGGCACATAGTTTGACTAGATGTGCTGGGAAGTTGTCCCCTTTGCAACTAGACGCTTTCAATTTCCATATTGTTTTGAGGACTGTTTCTTGGGAGACTGGCGAGAAATGGAAGGTTGGGGTCTTCTGTTCTGTGGTGTTGCTAGTTAATTCTGTCTTGGTAGGTTTTTCTGCTAGGATTGTTCTTTTGGTGATTATTTTGTTTTGTACTAATTTAATTTTTGCGGCCATTGCGTCTTGGATGGTAGTACACCATTCTTTGCTCGGTTTAACTGAGTTGGTGATAGGGATGGGGTTTTCCAGTTCTTTGAGGATGGAAAATAGTTCTTTTGCGTCAGATGCTGCATTAGTGATTCTGTTGTTAAGGGCGGCAGCTTTGTGTGCAGTGATGGCTGCTTTGTAGGTTTTGTTTGCTGTGTTGTAGGCATTGGATGTTTCAATAGTACGGGATTTGTTATGGCGGTGTTCAAGCGCACGTTTAGTTCGCCTGAGAGCTACCAGTTCTTCGTCAAACCAGAAGGAGGTTTTTTTTCCCGCTCTTCTTGTTTTGGTAATGCAGGGAGCTAAGGCATCTATTGTGTTAGTGAGGCAATTGTAATAGGTGTCTGCTAGTAAGCATGGGTTGTCATTAGTGATTAATGTCTCTGTGAGTGAATTTTTAAAAATTGGGTTCAGGACTTCCGCTGATAGTTTGCAGATATTTCTGGTTGCGTAGGTGTCTAAGGTAGTGGACTTAGGTGATTCGAGTTCATTACACTCAATTGTAAAGTTGATGGCATGGTGGTCTGTCCATAGTAGGGGGTTATAGTTTCTATTGAGACTGCAGTATTAAGAGATAGTACCCAATCCAATGTTCTTCCTTTGGAGTGGGTTGGTGCATTTAGTAGTTGTACAAATAGCATGTCTTTGAGGGTGTTGTGAAGGGCGTCTGCTTTATGATCTAGAGTGTCATTGAAACCGAGGCTCAGGTCTCCAAGTACTATACATTTAGGGCCTCATTAGACGGCAGGCGGAGGACCAAGGTGCTATTAGCACCTTGGTCCATAGCGGTAAAATACCGGCACCTCCTTGGTGGAAAGGGGAATTACCGCCCTATTCCATGGTTGGCGGGGCGGTAATTCCCCCTTCCCCCATTGCCCTTCCCCATTCCCATTTTTGCCCCATAGGGCTCTATGGGAATGGGGAAGGCGCTAATTACGGTGCCGCAAATTGCGGTACCGTAATTAGCACCCTGGTCCCTTTGCAGGTTGGTTTTTAACGCCTGCTAAACAGCAGGCGTTAAAGTACCTACCCGCAAAGGGACCTCGTAGTAAGGCGGTAAGGGTTAACGGTCACCGGTACCATTACCGGTGACCGTTAACCCTTACCGCCTTCCGTGTAATGAGGCCCTTAGTCTTGGGTTTGATTAGTGGCGTTAGTAGCAGTGGTATATCTAGGTCAGGTTGAGAGTTATTATTTGGAGCTCTGTATACAGTGACTATATTGATGGTGGTTTTATTGTTAGTGGCCAATTTAGTGAGTAGCATTTCGTAACCGTCTACGCTGTCAAGAGGGCAGGCTCTAATTTGGAGGTGGTTTTTGGCTATGATGGCTACTCCTCCTCCAATTGAGTTGATTCTATCAGACCTAAGTATGGTGTAGTTAGGTGGTATGGCAATAGTAAGTATCGGGCCTGAGGCTTGGTGGAGCCAGGTTTCTGTCACTATTAACAAGTCAAGCTCCTGATCAATGATATAATCGTGTATTTCTGTGGCGTGGGCAGCTATGGAGCGTGCGTTGATGAGCGTTACTTTGAGATTCGTAGAGGATTGAGTTTGCCGGTTTAGTGGTGGCTGGGCCTTTCTAGTGCTGTGTGAGGTGATTTGGGCCTTAGTGGTATTTAGGACTGTCCTTTTGGGAGTAAGGGCTGGGTAGTCGCATATGGGCTTGAGGGAAGTGGGCTCTGTTGCGAGTGGATCAGTTGTAGAACCGCACTTCATTGTCCGAGCTCTGAGCCGGTAATTCCTAGCATTTAGCTACAGAGAGTTCAATTTATCGGCCGTGCTATTGGTGTGATTAAGTGGGGATGTTTGTGTCTGAGATCTGAGGCGGTAGCATCTCAGTGTGCCTTGGCTCGGGTAGGACTCTCTTATAAGCTTTGTATTCATGGTGGTGATGCTAGGAGTAGGGGTACCTCTGAGGCTTGGGTAACTGCTTTGGATGGTATAGAGGTTGTTATGGTTGTGGGGGGGCTGGAATGGGCTTGTATTGGGGAGGAAGGAGGTGGGACAAGGGATGGGGAAGTGTCTTGGGCAGGCTAGTTTACTAAGGCCATTTGGGTGTGCTAGGAAGTGGGTTCCTGTACATGGGATGTCTCTGGCAACGATACAGTATGGGAACATTGTGAGGATTAACCAACCTTGCATAGTTGCTTATTTACAATGGGCTGAGACTATGTTAGCGGCAGTAATTTAGTTGTAACTGATGCTAGAAGGGGTTGGCACTGTTTAGGCACCTTGGGTAGGCTATAGTCCTTGGCTATATACTTCAGGGAGCGCTTTAGAAACATATAGTATACATTTGTGGCTGAGGTGCGATTACATAGAAAGATGTGTCATGATAATACATAGGTGCCCTGACGCTATCTTTGGTGATACACGATAAAGTACAAGCATTGTATTTAGTGCTATCTCTCTATGTTGGTATGCAGCAGGTACATATGGGGCTAAGCAGCGTGGATTGCCACAATTCCCGATAATTGCAGTCTTTTCTTTCCATTGGGGACCTGATTTACCGGCGGCTCAGGGGTGTCAAATTGCCGGTGATGGAATTACTGGCAATTATACTGGCAATGTTTCCAAACCAGCAAAACTGTAGTGATCCCCGAAGTGTTTTGTTTTTCTCTATGCAATATTTTTGAACATTCCCAGTAGACTAGTACCCCAACCAGCTAACCAGAACCGTATTACATTAGGTCATAGTAGGTTTGGGTGACTTGTTTTGAGCGTGTTGACCAAATACACACACATACACACCTGTGTGTATTTTTGGGTTTATGGGTGTGTGGATTTGGGTGGTGGGAAGGCATGCATAATGCAGGAGGGCATGCAAGGGACCACACATAACAGAAAAAATGGGGGGTCGAACAAGGTCGCTCAAAATGAGTTGGCCAAACCTACGACAGGCAAATGAGGGCCATTATAAACAAGTGAAACCCCAGCCACTTTCCTTTCGGATGCCCCGTGAGAACGAGGCTGCCGCACACACCACATGAGAAGACAGATACAGTAAGTGAACGAAACACAAGAAGGAATGACTAGGAGGCTAACGACAGGATGAAGAGTTACGGCGGAAGGCACAGGCATCCGATACCCAGGAAGGGGAGACTATCCTGGTGAAGCAGTCAGCAACCCACAAAGGGATGCCTCCATTTGACCCGGAGCCACTAACTGTGGCAACGATTAAAAGCTCTATGGTCAGAGCAACCCGGGCAGATAAGAAGGTGACCAGAAACGTCTTTCTTCAGGAAGATTAATGAGCGGGGACCAAGTGAGCCGAGCAAGAGAAGGGGGGACAGAGATGAGACAAATGAAGAATCTGGGTACACCAGAGGCGAAGAAGAATCCCAAGAGGAAGACCATCCACAAGGAGAAGAGCAGGACAACACAACCCCGAGGGCAGACGGAAAGGCCACGCCAGACGGTAAAACGTCCAAGATGATGGATAAAAGAAATGGGTTAAACTGTCATTATTTTGGGGGGAGAATGCAGTGTCTGGTCTCTAGCAACACATGTCACCATACTGGATACTGGCGGTGGTCATGTGACCACACGTCATGTGAGGAATGACGTCCCGTCAATGATGTTAATTTTACGCATAAGATGACTGGTGTGTATGTGTGTACTTGATGGTACTGTGCCGTGCCCTATGTGGGGATATCACATCTACTAAAATATAAAAGCCTCTTGCTGACTGGCTGATTAATTCTTTTAAAGATCTCAGGGTTTCTCTTCGGGAGACACTGACCTCCCATTAGTGTGTCGGACAGTCTTTCAGAGATAGCCAAGCACGCGAAGGTACGCTACACTGTGTCTTCGGGTATCTTCCCAAGGCGGTGCAGGTTTCTCAGTGCTGAAAACACTGATTAAGGGAGGCAGTGCTGCAATGAAATGGGTCAGAGACTGCCACGCAACCTGTCTAGAGCATACTTTCAGGTCTGTGAATATTCTGCAGTTTTTAACTGATTTGCAGGAGCATAAAGGGGAGAGTCTGTACCGGGTGGAAAACTAATTGTTTCACGGTGTAGAGCGTTCTGCTTATTACTGGGAAACTAAGCAGCACAAGCTGGCACTCAGAATCTTAGTGATTGGTTTCTTAAATGCCATCTTGGAATGGTGTTCCTCCTGATTGCTATAATTAGAGTTAAGGAAGCTTTCTTCAAATTACTCACAATGACATCATCTATTCACACCAAATACCCTGAAGCTTCACATTATGTTCTGAACTCAACTAATAACCAAACCTATCCCTTCATTACCACTCCACTGCCTCAACTAACCTACTCCCCACACCTTACCTGACCTTTTGGATCCTTGAACCCACCGCTGTCTTACTTGCATTATAGTGTTCAGTAACAGGGGCGTTGCTCGGGGGGGGCTAAGGGGGCTATAGCCCCTGATCTTTTGGTTGTAGCCCCGGATAGAATCTCAGGAGCTACAGCCAAAAGACTAGCTAGCCCCCAATCCCAACAGTACTGACATCAGCTTAGCCCCGGGTCTTTTCCAGACCTAGCAACTCCCCTGTTCAGTAATACAAGCGTTGTTTGCTCTGAGCTACCCGTTTGTACCCTAGAAAATGCGTTTAGCACCCTGGATGTTATCCCATGGTGGTTAAGGTAAGAATGCCTTCCGTGCTGGACTAAACTGGAATGGTAAAGGCCCACCATCCTCGCTATTGCCCTTGCCACACTCAGGCCTATTAACTAGGGCGAGGGGCCATTAACTCCCAGCATGGGCCATCATTGAAGCATTACCAGCACTGCTCATTATGGGATGCCTGATTACGAGGTCCCCTAGCGGGACCCAGAACAGACGTCTGGTAAAACCAGACGTCCTTTCCGGGTCCTGCAAGGGGACCAAGGAGCTAATAATGGGCCCGTTATTAATAGCCCCATTATTAGCTCCATCCCCATTCCCATTGAGCCCTATGGGGGCTCAAATGGGAATGGGGATTGGTTTTGTGCATGAGGAATTACTGTGTCCTCCATGGTTGGAATGACCCGGTAATTCCTCATTCACAGAACCTGGTATGGAGGCAGCCATGCCATTATTAAGGGCATGGCTACCTCCATACTCATAATGAGGCCCCATATCCCATTTATACACATCACATGTGCCTCTGATATTTCCTTGTAGGCTATTAAGGAAGGTGCAAATGTGTCCCCTCAAAACTGTGTTTAGATCCTGAGTATGCCCCGATAACATTAAAACCTGCAGGTCTTGTCACATAGCGAGAATAACCTTTGGGGTGCACTTTAATATAGGCCTATAATCATTCTTTTCATGGTGCCATTCATCCTTAAGTGAACTCTTAAGTAGAGGGACTTGCGCCATATCGATAGGGCGCAAAAGCAGCTATCTGTCCCAGGTCTCGTGTAGTAAAGCAGTCTCCCGCTAACTTCAGGAATAGCAGGGAAATGTAATGTGAGTTTCTGTCTTTTTTGAGGTTCTGTGGGCTCCTTCAACTGTGATTCAAACACAAGCAGATCGCGGTTATATTGTTTCTATTTATCTCCGGGCCCGTAACTTCCATGTTTTTGGCCTGGCACCTTCTCTTTTCACTTTGCACCAGAGAGATTGAAGTGGCACGTGCTGGGCTGAGCTGCTTTGCTTGGACAGCTGGGATGGTTTTGGGCAAAGGGCATTGAGGTTTGTGACTTCCGGATGGAGTGCGCAGTGGGTTAAGGTGACCAGATTTAAAAAGTAAAAAACCGGGACAGGGCAACTAACATAAAAGTAGGACTAACTCTTGAAAGTGGCTGTCAAGGCACTACACTTAGTAGAGGTTGGAGGAGAAGGGGGTTTAAGTGTTACTGTTCAAATAAGCACATATTGTATTTAATTTACCACAAACTGCCACTATCTTAAGTTGTAAAATGCAGAATTTCTTCTGTGTGAGGTTGTGCATTCCTGCCTGCCAGCTATAAAGCCGACTACCAAAAACCGGAACCACTGCAGTTTCCAACGGAAACATAATCTTGAGAAAGGGGGACAGAGAACCAAAAACTGGGACAGTTTCGGCAAAACCGGGACATCTGGTCACCCTACAGTGAGTGGACTACCAGAGTCCAACTACAGCCTGGTTACCTTGGTAACTCCGTATGTAAAGTGTTCCGCTGTTGCTTCAGCCCTGACAAGGCTGGACCCACCCTTTAATGCCATATGGTAAAGAGGAAGCTGGTGGATACTGGGCGGGCACCAGGGCGGGACTGCCCCATAGGACAATAGGGCAAGTTTGATGAGTGACTTGGCTGTGAAGCTAGTAGTTTTGACCAGTGTTACTGAGCAAATATTCTTTAATGTGCACAGTTTGCCACACGTTGTACCCAAAAAAGTCCCCCTTAGGTACTACTCAAACAGTCTGTCACAAAAAGAACATATTGCCATTTGTGACCATGGGCCACTTTTTGATTGGCGCCCGAGCCTATTTTATTCCACGGTCCCACCCTGCCAGGCTTGGACTGGCATATAGGATAACAGTGCAATGCCTAAAGTGCAAGCTTAGCATGGTTGTGTGGTCCAGTGTTTTTGGTCAAAGTGACCCAGTTTATTTGGCTAAGGTGGGCTAGTTTGAGGAATTACTTCACTGTGCAGCAAATAATTTGGTCGGGCCCCTTTTGCAATGGCGCAGACGGGCTAAAAAACGGTGATGTGGAAGGTTCCCCAGAGCAATGCCAGTGGTTCAGATTAATTCAAAACCTTCCACCCATCACTTTTGTGGTTACAGTTTGTCTCACTATGTGAGAGAGGGTATGCCCAGACTTGGGTCCCTTGCTCGCTGCGCCATAGGGAACCAAGCTGCACCTCACTGAGGAGGCCCAACAAGGCCAAAACATGTCTGGGGTTTCTTGTGATTCCATGCAGATGGGACCTGGCCTAGCAGTGCGTGCTGGGCTGCTACCATTGGTGGCAGTACCTGACTGATTTGCATATGGCTGGACCCCTTTTGCAATGGCACAGACAGGCTAAAAAACGGTGGTGTGGAAGGTTGCCCAGAGCAATGCCAGTGGTTCAGATTTCTTTAAAACCTTCCACCCATCACTTTTGTGGTAATAGCTAATAATTTTGACCAGTGCTACTGAACAATTATTCTTTAATCTTCACAATTTGCAACACATAACACATTTTGCCACATCTCCTTTGGGCAGTGCTCAAACAGTCTGTCTCAAAAGGAATGAATTGCCATATGAAGCTGTGAGACACTCTTTCATTGACAAATGAGCCAATTTTTTACCCCGGCCCTGTCTGCAAGGTGGGCTTCCAGTTTGCCTAAAGATGTTCTCAGTTCTCCAGGGGCTTCTGGGAGCTTGATTGCTAATGTGTTGAGTTATGTACCCCTAGCTGCAGTCTCAAGTGAGATGCTCACCTCTTCCCTAGCTTTGACAAATGATTAAATCCTACTTATAATTTTCCTCCAAAGCATTGTCTTCGCTCCATCCCTTGTTACCAGGTGCACAATTTGGAAAGAGCTTTTTTGTAGTTGTTGGTGACTGCGGTGGTGATGATTTTTCTCATTGGGCGATCCCATAGGATCAAGCTATTGAACCACCAAAGAGCTTCCAGTGTGCCTGTGAGGGCCAGATACATGTCGGGTTTTCAGGAAAGCCCTTATTGGTACTCATGAGATACATTTGCATACAATGATTCTAAATGTATGCAAATGTTTCCTCGTAAATATCATTGATGGCTATCCTGAAAACACGTCTGGATCCCGACCCTCAATGCCTGGAGGTGGACGCCAATTAACTAAGATAGTGAAATGAGCAGGATCAGGGAAAACTGTCAGGACCATCATCATCCTCAAATCATGTTTTTTGGAAGTTAATTCCATAAAGCATAAACAAGTAAAAATAACCATTCAAGCAGAAAACAGCAATTATGCAAAACATTCATATACAATCGTATTTTGTAAATACTTAATTATGATGAAACCAGATAAACATGACTAGAAATTGCAGATGCAAATGGACTAATACCCAAGGCTTATTTGCATTTCCCAATAATTCTCCATGCCTGCATCAGTAAATTTACAATGCTCCAAGTGACAGAACAAATACTGCAAGATCGAGAGAAATGAAGGGCTTCTCCTACTGTGAAGATCCCTCACCCCAAAATAATGATCTCACCCAATTATTCCTGGTCACATTTTACCTTGGGCAAATAAGTAAGAAATGCAAAAGATCTTTCCAAACTCCCTCATAAAAAGGAAATCGTTAATTTTTAGTTTTTGCTATTAAGTGGCACTTAAGCGCCACCTTTAAGTGGAAACTATTTATAGGCCGATTCATGGAATAATTAGCGCGGCGCAAGTGGCCAAAAACGTTCGATTCGCAGTGGAATAGCGAAAATCGCAGTGCAAGTGCGGAAATCGCACGAAAAGCAGCGCACATCGATTCATGGAAGGCCGTGCGCGAGAAAACCATCGGATGTGCGCTAAAAAAGTGCACGGCGCACGTTGGCGCACAGGCCATCTAACGGCGTGCGCCAGGTCACAGCGAAAATCGCACAGGCCACAGCGAAAATCGCACATAGCGCAGCGCACACAACAAAAGTAGGCGGAACATGGGGCGTAACACTCGGAATGGGGAACAACTTGCCAAAATGTGGGCGTCACGGGGGAAGTACAGGGTGCAAGTGCGCGGAACGCCCACACGCTCGCCTACAACCCGTATTCATGGAATCGAATAGGGCAAAAAAGAGCACGGTCAAACCAGCGCACAGGCACAAACACGACCACCACAAGAAAGCAGGCGGTAGCGTCTCTGCGCCTGTAATAAATGTGCGCCAAAAGGTGCGCCAACAAATAGCACCTATATACAGCCATGATGAATGTCCTATACTGTGGCCCTCCAGGACAAATGATGTGCAAAGGGGTACCCACAAACACGGACACCCGCTGACTGAAAAATAACGTGTGTGTGTATTCCGGGGTGCACGGGAAGTCTCACACGTGATTTGGCAGGGTACGTGGATTTCAGGGGTGCGCGGGAAGTTCCACACGCGATTTGGCCGGGTACGTGCGTGGGAATTTCCACACGCGATTTGTCTGGGTACGTGGATCTCAGGGGTGCGCGGAAAGTCACACACGCGATTTGGCAGGGTATGTGGATTTCAGGAGTGCGCGGGAAGTTCCACACGCGATTTGGCCGGGTACGTGCGCGGGAATTTCCACACGCGATTTGTCTCGGTACGTGGATCTCAGGGGTGCGCGGGAAGTCTCACACGCGATTTGGCAGGGTATGTGGATTTCAGGGGTGCGTGGGAAGTTCCACACGCGATTTGGCCGGGTACGTGCACGGGAATTTCCACACGCGATTTGTCTGGGTACGTGGATCTCAGGGGTGCGCGGGAAGTCTCACACGCGATTTGGCAGGGTACGTGGATTTCAGGGGTGCGCGGGAAGTTCCACACGCGATTTGGCCGGGTACGTGCGCGGGAATTTCCACACGCGATTTGCCTGGGTACGTGGATCTCAGGGGTGCGTGGGAAGTCTCACACGCGATTTGGCAGGGTACGTGGATTTCAGGGGTGCGCGGGAAGTCTCACACGCGATTTGGCAGGGTACGTGGATTTCAGGGGTGCGCGGGAAGTACCACACGCGATTTGGCCGGGTACGTGCGCGGGAATTTCCACACGCGACTTGGCTGGGTACGTGGATCTCAGGGGTGCGCGGGAAGTCCCACACACGATTTGGCAGGGTACGTGCGCGTGAATTTCCACACGCGATTGGGCTGGGTACGTGTATGACAGGGGTACGCGGGAAATTCTACACGCGATTTGGCTGTGTGCTCCCAGGTATTCCCTGTACACCCTCCATGGCCCCTGCAGGCAGCCGACACCACAGGGGACTACCCTGCACACCTGCTCATGTCACCCAGCACCACCACCCCCCAGCATCCAGGGGCACCCTCCACCAGGCCCCCACTCATGGCCCCCTGCACCCCCACTCCCCAGCAGTGCAGGGGCAGCCTCCACCAGGCCCCCACTCATGTCTCCCACCACCCCCACCCCCCAGCAGTGCAGGGGCAGCCTCCACCAGGCCCCCACACATGTCTCCCACCACCCCCACCCCCCAGCAGTGCAGGGGCACCCTCCACCAGGCCCCCACCCATGTCTACCACCACCCCCACCCCCCACCCACCATGGGCAGCCTCTGCCAGGCCCCCACTCATGTCTCCCACCACCCCCACCCCCCAGCATCCAGGGGCACCCTCCACCAGGCACCCACTCATGTCTCCCACCACCCCCACCCCCCCAGCAGTGTGGGGCACCCTCCACCAGGCCCCCACTCATGTCCAACTCATGTCTCCCACCACCCCCACCCCCCAGCCACCAGGGGCAGCCTCCACCAGGCCCCCACCCATGTCTCCCACCACCCCCACCCCCCACCCACCATGGGCAGCCTCCACCAGGCCCCCACTCATGTCTCCCACCACCCCCACCCCCCCAGCAGTGTGGGGCACCCTCCACCAGGCCCCCACTCATGTCTCCCACCACCCCCACCCCCCCAGCATCCAGGGGCACCCTCCACCAGGCCCCCACTCATGTCCAACTCATGTCTCCCACCACCCCCACCCCCCAGCAGTGCAGGGGCAGCCTCCACCAGGCCCCCACACATGTCTCCCACCACCCCCACCCCCCAGCAGTGCAGGGGCACCCTCCACCAGGCCCCCACCCATGTCTACCACCACCCCCACCCCCCACCCACCATGGGCAGCCTCTGCCAGGCCCCCACTCATGTCTCCCACCACCCCCACCCCCCAGCATCCAGGGGCACCCTCCACCAGGCACCCACTCATGTCTCCCACCACCCCCACCCCCCCAGCAGTGTGGGGCACCCTCCACCAGGCCCCCACTCATGTCCAACTCATGTCTCCCACCACCCCCACCCCCCAGCCACCAGGGGCAGCCTCCACCAGGCCCCCACCCATGTCTCCCACCACCCCCACCCCCCACCCACCATGGGCAGCCTCCACCAGGCCCCCACTCATGTCTCCCACCACCCCCACCCCCCCAGCAGTGTGGGGCACCCTCCACCAGGCCCCCACTCATGTCTCCCACCACCCCCACCCCCCCAGCATCCAGGGGCACCCTCCACCAGGCCCCCACTCATGTCCAACTCATGTCTCCCACCACCCCCACCGCCCACCCACCATGGGCAGCCTCCGCCAGGCCCCCACTCATGTCTCCCACCACCCCCACCCCCCAGCATCCAGGGGCACCTTCCACCAGGCACCCACTCATGTCTCCCACCACCCCCACCCCCCAGCAGTGTGGGGCACCCTCCACCAGGCCCCCACTCATGTCCAACTCATGTCTCCCACCACCCCCACCCCCCAGCCACCAGGGGCAGCCTCCACCAGGCCCCCACCCATGTCTCCCACCACCCCCACCTCCCACCCACCATGGGCAGCCTCCACCAGACCCCCACTCATGTATCCCACCACCCCCACCCCCCCAGCAGTGTGGGGCACCCTCCACCAGGCCCCCACTCATGTCTCCCACCACCCCCACCCCCCCAGCAGTGTGGGGCACCCTCCACCAGGCCCCCACTCTTGTCCAACTCAGGTCTCCCACCACCCCCACCCCCCACCCACCATGGGCAGCCTCCGCCAGGCCCCCACACATGTCTCCTACCCACCCCCACCCTCCAGCAGTGCAGGGGCAGCCTCCACCAGGCCCCCACTCATGTCTCCCACCACCCCCACCCCACAGCAGTGCAGGGGCACCCTCCACCAGGCCCCCACCCATGTCTCCCACCACCCCCACCCCCCACCCACCATGGGCAGCCTCCGCCAGGCCCCCACTCATGTCTCCCACCACCCCCACCCCCCAGCATCCAGGGGCACCCTCCACCAGGCACCCACTCATGTCTCCCACCACCCCCACCCCCCCAGCAGTGTGGGGCACCCTCCACCAGGCCCCCACTCATGTCCAACTCATGTCTCCCACCACCCCCACCCCCCAGCCACCAGGGGCAGCCTCCACCAGGCCCCCACCCATGTCTCCCACCACCCCCACCTCCCACCCACCATGGGCAGCCTCCACCAGACCCCCACTCATGTATCCCACCACCCCCACCCCCCCAGCAGTGTGGGGCACCCTCCACCAGGCCCCCACTCATGTCTCCCACCACCCCCACCCCCCCAGCAGTGTGGGGCACCCTCCACCAGGCCCCCACTCTTGTCCAACTCAGGTCTCCCACCACCCCCACCCCCCACCCACCATGGGCAGCCTCCGCCAGGCCCCCACACATGTCTCCTACCCACCCCCACCCCCCAGCAGTGTGGGGCAGCCTCCACCAGGCTCCCACCCATGTCTACCACCATCCCCACCCCCCAGCCACCATGGGCAGCCCCCACCAGGCCGCCACTCATGTCCAACTCATGTCTTCCACCACCCCCACCCTCCAGCAGTGCAGGGGCAGCCTCCATCAGGCCCCCACTCATGTCTCCCACCACCCCCACCCCCCAGCAGTGCAGGGGCAGTCTCCACCAGGCCCCCACTCATGTCTCCCACCACCCCCACCCCCCAGCAGTGCAGGGGCACCCTCCACCAGGCCCCCACACATGTCTCCCACCACCCCCACCCCCCCATCATCCAGGGGCACCCTCCACCAGGCCCCCACTCATGTCCAACTCATGTCTCCCACCACCCCCACCCCCCAGCAGTGCAGGGGCACCCTCCACCAGGCCCCCACTCATGTCCCCCTGCACTCCCACCCCCCAGCAGTGCAGGGGCACCCTCCACCAGGCCCCCACTCATGTCTCCCACCACCCCAACCCCCCCATCAGTGTGGGGCACCCTCCACCAGGCCCCCACTCATGTCTCCCACCACCCCCACCCCCCCCCCAGCAGTGTGGGGCACCCTCCACCAGGCCCCCACTCATGTCTCCCACCACCCCCACCCCCAGCATCCAGGGGCACCCCCCACCAGGCCCCCACTCATGTCTCCGACCACCCCCACCCCCCAGCAGTGCAGGGGCACCCTCCACCAGGCCCCCACTCATGTCCCCCTGCACCCCCACCCCCCAGCAGTGCAGGGGCAACCTCCACCAGGCCCCCACTCATGTCTCCCACCACCCCCACCCCCCCAGCAGTGCAGGGGCACCCTCCACCAGGCCCCCACTCATGTCTCCCACCACCCCCACCCCCCACCCACCATGGGCAGCCTCCGCCAGGCCCCCACTCATGTCTCCCACCACCCCCACCCCCCAGCATCCAGGTGCACCCTCCACCAGGGCCCCACTCATGTCTCCCACCACCCCCACCCCCCAGCCACCAGGGGCAGCCTCCACCAGGCCCCCACTCATGTCTCCCACCCACCCCCACCCCCCCAGCAGTGTGGGGCAGCCTCCACCAGGCTCCCACCCATGTCTACCACCATCCCCACCCCCCAGCCACCATGGGCAGCCCCCACCAGGCCCCCACTCATGTCTCCCACCACCCCACCCCCCCAGCATCCAGGGGCACCCTCCACCAGGCCCCCACCCATGTCTCCCACCACCCCCACCCCCCAGCAGTGCAGGGGCAGCCCCCACCAGGCCCCCACTCATGTCTCCCACCACCCCCACCCCCCAGCATCCAGGGGCAGCCTCCACCAGGCCCCCACTCATGTCTCCCACCATCCCCACCCCCCAGCATCCAGGGGCACCCTCCACCAGGCCCCCACACATGTCTCCCACCACCCCCACCCCCCAGCATCCAGGGGCACCCTCCACCAGGCCCCCACTCATGTCCAACTCATGTCTCCCACCACCCCCACCCCCCAGCAGTGCAGGGGCACCCTCCACCAGGCCCCCACTCATGTCCCCCTGCACCCCCACCCCCCAGCAGTGCAGGGGCACCCTCCACCAGGCCCCCACTCATGTCTCCCACCACCCCCACCCCCCCAGCAGTGTGGGGCACCCTCCACCAGGCCCCCACTCATGTCTCCCACCACCCCCACCCCCCAGCAGTGTGGGGCACCCTCCACCAGGCCCCCACTCATGTCTCCCACCACCCCCACCCCCTCAGCATCCAGGGGCACCCTCCCCCAGGCCCCCACTCATGTCTCCCACCACCCCCACCCCCCAGCAGTGCAGGGGCAGCCCCCACCAGGCCCCCACTCATGTCTCCCACCACCCCCACCCCCCAGCATCCAGGGGCAGCCTCCACCAGGCCCCCACTCATGTCTCCCACCACCCCCACCCCCCCAGCAGTGTGGGGCACCCTCCACCAGGCCCCCACTCATGTCCAACTCATGTCTCCCACCACCCCCACCCCTCAGCAGTGCAGGGGCACCCTCCACCAGGCCCCCACTCATGTCCCCCTGCACCCCCACCCCCCAGCAGTGCAGGGGCATCCTCCACCAGGCCCCCACTCATGTCTCCCACCACCCCCACCCCCCAGCAGTGTGGGGCACCCTCCACCAGGCCCCCACTCATGTCTCCCACCACCCCCACCCCCCCAGCAGTGTGGGGCACCCTCCACCAGGCCCCCACTCATGTCCCCCTGCACCCAGGTCCTCACAATCCCCAATCATGTGCGTTATGGTCAGCCTCCACAGCCAAAAGGCCCTACCAAGTAACCCATTCACCCACATGGAAATGGAAATTACATGTTACACCCCCATTGTTCATAAAGCAAATGAACCCATGTCCGTCACACACAATGGTTGCAATTGAATGGGAAAACACCCAACATGACATGCATGAAACCAATGAGATGATACCACACAGTGAAGTATGAAAACAAAAATTTGCATTAAAAAAAATTGAATGCAAATGAAATGAAACAAACTACAATGGCAATGAAAAAAAGATAAGCTGCATGTCCGTCCAAAAAAATAAAAAATACAAATCCAAATCCAAAAAAATGTTGTCCAAAGTCACATTAAAAATAAAATCAATCAGAGAGAGAAAAATAAATGCAGAGACCATTGCTCCATGGTGAATAAATAATAAAAAAAAAATAATCAAACAATCCAATGATGAACTATGTACAAAACATCCAAGGGTCCATGAGCCCAACTGAACAAAGGAAACCTACAAAAAACCCTAACTAAAATGCAACTATATACAAAAAGTGGATCAGTGTCCGTCGACTCCAAATCATAAGAAGAAAAAAGGAAACCTAAAACTAAAGAACTATATACAAAGGCGGCAGGCAAGTCCAGCGGCTCACTCCGTGGTGTTCCGGGGCAGGGCATCATCAAACTCCTCGTCTATGTCCCGGAGGCGGTCCTGTTCCATGGCCCCGAGGGTCCGCAGGGACGACGCCATTTGCTCCTCCAACCCCCTGCAGATTGCCTCGAGGCACTTGGCCCGCCTCAGGGCCCTCCGCATGGAGTTCTCCCCCCTGACCATCGTGAGCCGCGCCTCTTCCGCCCGCCGCCGCTCCGCACCTATCTGCTGGCCCAACCGCAGCCACACGGAAGACACTTCCTGTCCTGGGTCCTCCTGCCCTCCGGCCGATGCCTGCCACTCCGATGTTGATGGCCCCGAGCCATGATGCCTCCCACGTTGACTCTGCTGCTGCCTCCGACGCAACTGCCTCTGCCAGCACGACGGCATCCAGGCTGATGGAATCCACCGACGCCGTCGTGCACGTGCCCTGCCTGATGATGCCGGCACATCCTCCATCTGCTGGGGTACAGTTGCTGTGGTGTCCACCCCTGCTGGACCTCCGACTCCCGACTGTGGCAGGGATGGGATCCCCACCGAGCTGGCTGCATTGGTCAGGGCAGGTCCAAAGGGGGCCCTGGTGGTATCTGGGCCCGAAGACGGCAAGGAGAACGACCGGCGTATAGCCTCCACAGAGGAGGAGAGGGCCGCCAGATTGGCCGACACATGCAGGAAACCCCCGAACATGGAAGATCCCAATTGGGCCACGTCGGCATGGTGCTCTTCGTGATGACGTGCGTGCTCCTCCCGGGAAGCACGCACGTCATCACGAATTGCACCCGCGCGCATCGCGACCCCAATCAGGACCTTCTCCATACGGCCATGGGTCCCCTCGTCCGCAGGTGGAGGGGAGTCAGGTGACATGGACATCCCCTCTACCTGCGGACGGGCCTGGGACGGGGCATCCCTGCTGGTGCATGGTGGTGCACTCACAGGGTCAGGGACAGCGACATGCACAGGCCCCTCCACGGTGACCTCTGCTGCCTCCTGCCCCTGCCCCTGGACTGCACCACTTGCACCAGCAGGGATGCCCCCACCAGGCCCCATGTGTGCCTCAGTGGCGGCCTCCTCCTCCTCTGTGGAAACCACCAACCTGAATGGCTCCTCACCGTCTTCCGCCATAGCAGGCCCCTGTGGGGGCTCACCCACCCCTTCCGCTGCAGCCGTGGGGGCATCCCCGCCGCCTTGCTCCACAGCGCCGTCTCTGCCCTCTTCTTCACTAGCCGCTGCGTAGAGGGAGACATAGAACACAAGCATCAGGGTACTGTTCAATGGTCCCCTAGACAGGAAGCAATAGCAGATGAGTACCACTGTCAAAGTACACTTCCATCATGTCCCTCCACAACACATGGGTCAGTCCAGGCAAAACACACACAGTAACAGGCATGGTGCATGCCATGGACATTTCCATACATGTCCAATGGACTCTTGAAACATACAATGATATGGAACTCACATGCATCATGGGTCATGCCTATCACATGCACACAGTACACCTCAGTCACATCCATCTGGCCTCATACACCCCAAACACAGCGGATACAAGGATAACTAGGCTGCATCAGTGAATCTGTGCATTGTCACACACATGTGTCATGCATCCATGGCATTCACAAGTCACAGACACGCAGGTCAGGCACACAGACATGGCTACCATATATGTACCTGGCATCAGCACCCATCCCTCACCCCCACCCATGTCCAGGAACAGAGACTGGCATGCCCTCATGTGTAAAATCTGCATCGGGCTCCCCATGTCACATTTAAACACATGTAACAACCATGTGGTTCACACATCACTGGTCGCACATGCATTACCATGATGTCCCTGCACACATGCATACATGGCCTATGTCACACATACAGGCAAGTATCAGACAACCAGCACACCGCAACATGCCCTGTCTCACACAGCAATGCTTGGCCACTTACCACTCAACTCCAGACGGGTCTCCCTCTCAAGGATCTGGGCGTGGAGCGCTGGGCGTACGCGTTCCAGGACCCTCATCTGGATGGAACTCATGCGGCCCCGGCCCCCCTCCACGAGGCGCCGGGCCTTCACGAGGTTCCTGGACCTCAAGTCCTCCCAGCGCTTCTTGATCTTCTGGACGTCGCGGGTTGCCACCCCCTCCGCGTTGATGGCAACCACACAGTCGGCCCAGATCCTCTCCCGTCCTTCCTTGCTGGCGTGGGACGATCCAAAGAGGGCATCATACTGCCCCAGGACATGCTCCACCAGGACACCAACTTCGGTGGCAGTGAAGCTGGTGCCCCTCTGCCCCTCTGGCCTGGGGTTGCCACTGGTGCCAGATGTGGAAGTGCCCGACATGGCAACCCCAGAGGCAGGAGTGGGTGGGCAACTAGGTCCTGGGGCTGGGCTGTGGAGCGATGTTATCCCAGTCGGGAGTCTTCAGTTCCAGCAGGGGTGGACACAGCAACTGGACCCCTGCAGATGGCTGATGTGCAGGCACCAAATGGCAGGGCACGGTGGCAGCAGGCAGGCAGGCAGGCAGGCAGCAGCAGCAGATGGCACGTGGGAGGCTGCTCGGGGCACTGGGGGGCAGTAATTCAGCCTTCTGGGCAGGAGCGTGGTCTTCCATGTGTTTTCGCGTGGCCAGCTTGATACGGAGTGATTTGGCACGTGAAAATCCTGCACGTCGGCGTGAAATTCGAGGAAAGGCCCTTAGCGCGTAAGCGCGTCAGCACGCATACGCGATTCTATTGGACCAAAGGCCCTCAGCGCGTAAGCGCGTCTGTGACGTGACCCGCACGGGTGTTTCCCTCATAGCATGTGATGACGGTGCATACGTGGAAAGACTGCACGTCAGAGTGTCATCGCGTGTAATTGGACAAAAGTGCGCGTACACGCGATTGGCCTATGTACGTGTATTTCTGGGGTGCGCGGGCACTTACACACGCGAGTACATCAGCGCACGTGTATTCCGGGGTGCGCAGGAATTTCCACACACTATTGGCCTGGGTACTGGATTACAGGGGTGCACGGGAAGTTTCACACGCGAGTACATCAGCGCACGTGTATTCCGGGGTGCGTGGGAATTTCCACACGCTATTGGCCTGGGTACTGGATTTCAGGGGTGTGCGGGAAGTTTCACACGCGAGTACATCAGCGCACGTGTATTCCGGGGTGCACGGGAATTTCCACACGCTATTGGCCTGGGTACTGGATTTCAGGGGTGCGCGGGAAGTTTCACACGCGAGTACATCAGTGCACGTGTATTCCGGGGTGCACGGGAAGTTTCACACGCTCGCCTACAACACGCGCAAAGAAACACGTACGCCAGTAGGAAGCAGGCATACGTCGACCCGCGACGCATACATTTGCGCGCAAAAAAAAAAAAACTCAGACGCCAGGATGAATATACCGTTCCTAGCAGCAGTGGCCGTGGGCTACCAGAGGAGGAGGAGGAGGATAGTCAGGGCCAGAATATTCACACCCAGAACCAGCCTTTTCGGGATGCCTGATGACCAGGTGTATGGGAGGTACAGGTTTCCACCACACATAATACTGGACCTGGTGAGTGAGTGGGAGGATGACCTCACATCACCCACCCTGTGCTCCCAAGCACTCAGCCCCCTGGAGAAGGTCCTCAATGTACTGCACTTCTTAGCCACTGGATCATTTCAGCGGACAAGTGCCATAGTGGGTGGGGTGTCACAGGCCACGCAGTCACGCTGCCTACACCAGGTCTTGAACATCATCACTGCACGCCCTTCAGTCCGCAGGCACATATACCTGCCCAGAACACATGCAGAAAGGTATGCTGCCGCCCTGGATTTTTAAGGTGTGGCACGATTCCCCAAAGTGCTAGGTGCCATAGACTGCACCCATGTGGCTCTACGTCCCCCCAGGGCATCTGAGCACATCTATAGGAACCGCAAGCACTGGCATTCCATCAACGTGCAGGTAGTATGTAATGCCAAGGGAATCATCACCTCAGTATATGCCAACTATCCCGGGTCCACCCACGACAGCTTCATTTACCGAATGTCCACCCTAAGCCGGGACCTAGAAGCTGGGCGGCATGGCGATACATGGCTGCTTGGTGAGTATGAATGCCACTGCACATGCATGCATGTCAGATACTGAGCAAGGTCACAACCCCACCAATGATACCAATCACCACCTCCACAGGGGACAGTGCCTACCCTCTCAGCCCCCACATGATGACGCCAATTCGGAACCCCACCACGCCACCCGAGGTAAGATATAACACAGCCCACATTGCAACCCAGGGCATAGTGGAGCGCACATTCGGAGTGCTTAAGTCACGCTTTCGCTCCCTTGACCGTTCTGGCGGGCAGCTGTTATACGCTCCCCCAGTAGTGTGCAGGATCATAGTGGCAGCATGTGTCCTGCACAACGTTGCAACACGCCGGGGCCTGCCTGTGGACATGGTGGTGCCCCCACATCCCCAACCACATGCACGCCTGCTGCGCATGGGAGGGGAAAGGGCACGGGGGGAGGCAGCCCGTACACAGCTAGTGGCTAATTACTTCACATAGAAATCACACCCCTGTGGAGTGCACACTGCCCTGGCACATACCATCTGACAATCAATGATGACTCAACCTGACACTGATCCTGAATGTCTGGAGAATCAACCGTCAAAACCATATCAGCCTGAGATTGTTCACCTGGAAGTGTTACAATGTGTGCATCCCTACCTACACAGACACCACCAATGCAGTTTCGTGAAAAAACACATTCATGCAGCTAAAATGAACACCCACTTGCAAAATGCAACATCAGGACAGTGCCATGTCACCCAACCCATCCCCAGCACCGCCACACGACACACCGTGCCATGTCATGCTATGTGCAGGTAAACAAAGTAATCCCCACAACATGACACAAGTGTCACAATGTACAGTGTCCCTAATTGAAACTCGCGACACCTGAAATGCTCACAGTAATACAGGACCAACAACACACTTGAGCAGGTATTTCGCAAAAACACTTATCATCTACTGACCCTCAAAACTACCATTAACATGAAATTACGAATGTAAGGAATTAGTAGTCTCACCACCTGGAAATGCCTGCACTCCCACCACTTCCAACTGTATGGTGTTGCCACCATGTAGAGTAGTAGGTGCACTGCTGCCAACATGGACCCCATCTCCAATGTAGAGGGCCTTGTGTAGACATGAGGAAAGGACCTGCAAATTAGGAGGTAGACACGGATGATGAGTCACACATCAATGCAACATGCAGTGTACAACACAACAGCAATATGCACTAGGAATGTATACACAGTATTGACTAGACTGCCCACACATGTAGTGGGAGTCCAATGTCACCATGTACGTCAATGTCACTTGGGCACACCCTTTGCAAGCCCATGGAAACGGGAAGCAGGAGGGGTGTGTGTTACATAAACCCAAGCATCTGAACCAAATACATGACAAGCCTGCATGTGCCCAGCCACAATGCAGCGTATGCCCACGGGAGCCACACAAGGCAACACATTGTCCCAAATAAATAAAATAAAAAAAATAATAAAAAATGGCCATTAATGGGCCCGGGGGGTTGGGGAGGCCACCCAGGAGGTCCGAGGACAGGGTGCACACCAAAACCCACCTGTGTGGATCTTGCGAAAAAAAAACACCTCCATGGGCTCATGGCCCACACGGCTGCCCTATTGTGGGAGTATCACTGCTGTCGCTATTATCACCCTGTGCAGCTGCATCCGGAGGTGGTTGCACTATGGGAGGCAGCCCACGCAAGGCCCTAGTCTGTTCCTCCATGGCTGCAAGCATGCGGGTGTGGTAGGTCTCGTTCTGGAGGATGAGTGTGCGGAGGTCCCCATGCAACAACTCACGGGATGCCCGGACCTCTGCCCTAGTTGCCTGCATCTCAGCTGAGAGCGTACGGGTGAGACGCTCCAGCTGCTGTTCTGTCCTTCGGTTTGTTGAAGCCTCAAGCGCAACAAGAGTCGTCCTGAGGTGAAGGAGTTCCAGCCTCAGGGCTTCCCTGTGGCCCTGGGACTCTATGGAGATGGCTTCCTGCAGAGTCGCCAGTGCCGCCCGCCTGTCCCTGTTGGACGCCAACATGTCCTCCCTGTGTGACTGGCAGATGGAGTCGGTTGCCTGCTGTAGTCGCTCCATCAGCCTTTCGGGGGGGACAATGAAAGTGGCCCCCCTATCCATGGCCTGAGCCATCATCTCTGATGATGCTGCCTGTTGGGTTGCCATACCGTAAATGGATTGCTCCCATTCGGTATTGCCAGGTGGCGTACGGCCACCACGTCGGCGGGCACCACACCTGTCTGGGGCAAGACGAACTGCGCCTTGCTGTGCCGGCACTGCCTGAGGCTGCAGGACTGCATTCCCCCTCTCATCTGCTGGCCCAGGAACAGGATCAGATGTCGCGGAGTGTGACCCTGCATCCGTAACCACCAAAGGCGTAGCTGCCAACACTGACATCCCCATTGAGGGTTCTGACCCTGGTGCAGGTGGGTGGGACAGAACAGAATTCCTCCCAGGAACACTCACCTGCGACGGCACGTAGGTCTCATCATCCGAATCAACACCTGAGTACAGCTCGGGGGAGGTGCAGCCAGAGACACCCCTTGAGAGCACGACCTGCAGCAGTTGTGGGTTCTCACCCACCACCACACCACGTCCCTCACTGGTGGTCGGTCGGCCCTCGGACCCCTCCTGGGTCTGCACCATCTCCACAACCCCAGCAGTATCAGGTGCGTCTTCCCCTGCAAAGAAATAAAAGAAAACAAATGGAAACAGGCATTAGCACCATGTCACACAATGAGGGCTGAGAAGCAACAGAACCAGTACTTGATTGACACATGTCCCACATGACTAAAACCCTCCCATGCATGCACCCTCACTACGTATGAAGGGGAGGCAAATGGCACACATTGATGACACCAAGATGGAAGATGAACACATTTGCTGCATGCTGCCTAGCAGTGGCATCACACATTGGCCTGTGATTGCCAGGTGAAATACACATGCCATCAAACAGATGGCATGTACCATTGCTATTGAGTGAAGATGGAGAAGAGGGCAGCACTTATTCATTCAGTCCGGTTCCCTCATGTAATAGCTTTTCTAATTCAAACAGGTCTGATTTTTCACCTGGAGCTGCCAGTCCAAAATGGTCCGATTGCACAGGGACATGTCTAAACAAATGATATCCAGGTAACAAAGTCACTCCACTTTACCATAGCCATGTGACTAGAGGACTGAGAAATGCCTAGTAAAAGTGGTGGAATGCAAACAATCTGCCTGAATGAACAGTGAAAAATAAGCAACAATGTTGGTGCAAGGTGACACTTCAAGGGCAACTGGCGTGCTGTTGGGCTATATGTCTACTGTTGGCAGAAGGGATACTGCTATGGCCAAATGCTGCTGCGCAGAATGTATTGCATGAAGCACATGGGTTACCCAAATGACTCAGGCGTACACACCCTCACCTGGCACACAAACAGAAGCCCTCACACACACACCATGCACATGGATGACACACACATGCATGTGCACTCACCGGACAATGCCTCATAATCAGGCAGATCTCCCACGCCTTGGATCTGTTCCTCCGTGACGTAGGTCCCAGCGACTGACTCATGTGGAGTGAGTTCCATGTCTTCTACTGGAGACCCACCTCCAGTCACTAGAGTTGCGGCATGACTTGAGGCCAGCTTATTCTTTGCCCTGCGCTTTAGGTCATTCCAGCGCTTATAGCAATCATTGGCTGTGCGCCTCACGATTCCAAGGGCACTTACGATGTCCGCAACAGTCTGCCAGTGTGCCTGGCGTTGTGCAGGTGTGGTCTTGGATCCTGCAACAATGACCATCTCGTTATCATGTGCGGACACATACTCGACAAGTGCATTCAGTTCGGCATCCGTGAAGCTGGGCTTCCTCGACGGGCCGGACTGTGTAGCCGTGTCTGGGGCATCAGCCTGTGCCGGACGAGCACTCTTCCTCTTCCGCTTGGAAGGTGGTGGTGATCCTGAGTGTCCTACGCCGCTCTGGACACTAGGGGCAGGAGCCCTGGTGGACTCGGTATCAGGAGTGTGGGATTGCACACTCAGCATGGGAGTTGGTGGAGGCATTGGCTCAAGTGTAATGGTGTCAGGGGGAATGTCAGCAGGATGGACTAGGACCGACACTGTCCTGGCTGGGTGTGTGAGAGCTGGGGTGGATGGAGCCGCAGCTGCCCCTGCAGCCTCTCCACCCTGCCTACTTGGGGCAGCAGATGACCTTGCTGCCCCTAATCCACGTGGCCTGATGACATCAACGTGCACCGGCGCACGTGTCATAGGCCTGCTGACCTGGAAGTCAGCCATGGAGTCAGCCAGGTCTGGTGCCACAATGGGCTGGTCAACAAGGGCTGAGCATGGATGGTGACAGCCACATCAGCCTCAACCAGGGGGGGGGGGATTATGGGTGCCCTTGACTGGTCCTCCACACATGGGGGGACAGGGTCACCCTGCAAGTAACGACCACGTCCCCTACCGGATCCACCACGGCCACCACTTGTGGCTCGTCCACCTTTGCCACCCTTACGGATTCCTCGCCTCCCAACCATGGCACTGATGTTAATGTGCGTATGGGTGTGGCTGTAAACTATTGTCCTGGGCGATTGGGGTCAAAGGGGTTGGGTACCAGATGGTAACTGTACCCTAGTGCTCTAGCAAGGCTGAATGTGACCCCTGGGGAAAGATGACGGGTCACGCAACGCACAGGAAGCCCAAAAAAGGGAGATGACGTGCACGCAACACCTCCTAGACCACGTGTGCGGAAAAAAAAAAACCTGCACTACGCTGTGGCACCCAGTAACACAAGAATGAACGTATGCGTGTCACATGCAGCCTAGAATGACCTCTGAAAGGGTAGGCTACACACGCGGCAAGCACAGATGTTAGATACGTGCGTGACTCACCGTCTGCCAGGAAAAAGAGCGTGAAAAAGAAGCGCGTTTGGTTGGCAACACCCCCGCCAAAAGAAGATTTGTACGCTGTCTGAGGAGACAGGACAACAGTAGAAGGGAACACTGTTTGAGGGAACAGGCCCAGGAAAACCAGAAAAAGAGAAAAAAGAGAAAAAGCTGTCAGAGGTAACAGGGAGTACGAACTTGAAACGCCGTGAAGTAAATCGCGTGTGAAACGACAAGAAGTACAGAATTCACCCACTCGCTCTCCACGAAAAGCACATACAAGGAAATGGTGTTCTACACGTACCTTTTATGCAGGCCCACACGTTCAGCGTCACTTACGCGGCGTGTACGCGCTAGGGCCATTTCCACCAATTACACGCTTTCTCACTTCTGCGTGTACGCGCTAAGGCCATTTCCACCAATTACACGCTTTGTCACTTCTGCGTGTAGGGCCATTTCCACCAATTACACGCTTTGTCACTGCCGCGTGTACGCGCTAAGGCCATTTCCACCAATTGCACGCTTTGTCACTTCTGCGTGTAGGGCCATTTCCACCAATTACACGCTTTGTCACTTCCGCGTGTACGCGCTAAGGCCATTTCCACCAATTACACGCTTTGACACTCGGACGTGTCTTTCATTTTTTTAACACGCAACATTTCCAACGTGTGCCCTATTCAACGTGCACGTGACTTCATAGACGCGCATACGCTGGTGACGCGTTTACGCGCTAAGGGCCTTTCCTCGAATTACACGCAGACGTGTTGGATTTTCACGTGCAAAATCACTCCGTTTCAAGCTGGCCACGCGTTCACACACGGAAGACCACGCTCCTGCCCAGAAGGCCAAATTACTGCCCCCCAGAGCCCTGAGCACGCTCCCACCTGCCATCTGCTGTTGCCTGACTGCCTGCTGCCCACGTGCCCTGCCATTTGCTGCCTGCACATCAGCCAGGGGTGCTGTTGCTGTGACCACCCCTGCTGGAACCGAAGACTCCCGACTGCTTTTCCATCGCCCCACAGCCCAGCCCCAGGACCCAGTTGCCCACCCACTCCTGCCTCTGGGGTTGCCATGTCGGGCACTGCAACATCTGGCACCAGTGGCAACCCCCGGCCAAGGAGGCAGAGGGGCACCAGCTTCACTGCCACCGAAGTTGGTGTCCTGGTGGAGCATGTCCTGGGGCAGTATGATGCCCTCTTCGGAAGGTTGCGCGCCGACAAGGAAGGACGGACTCGGATCTGGATGGACATCGTGACTGCCATCAACGCGGAGGAGGTGGCAGTCCGTGACTACGAACGTGTCAGGAAGCGCTGGGAGGACTTCAGGTCCAGGACCCTCAACAAGGCCCGGCGCCTCCTGAAGGCAGCGGATGCTAAGGGGCGCCGGGGCCACTTGTCGGAAGATCAGATGAGGGTCCTGGAACGCATATCCCCAGCGCTCCACATCCAGGTCCTTGAGAAGCAGACCCGTCTGGAGTCGAGCGGTAAGTGTACATGCATACTGATTGTAAGCTGTGCGTGTGGTGGTGTGCCAGGAGTGTGCAGGTTGAACATGTATTTTTATGTGGCCAAGTAGGGGGGGTGTACAGGGCCGTGAGGGTGACACATGCGAGGGGTCTCATGTGTGACACATGGATGGTGCTTGTGTGTGTGGGCTTGCATGGCACAGGATGTGGAGGAATGATTGTCAGGTGTGACATGGATGTCGATCAAAACACTGCGACAGTTGGCGGAGGTGTACACATGCATGCAAGTTTGGTGTTGTGTGTGCATGTGTAGTGTACTCCCTATGTTGCATGTGATGTGTGGATGACCTTTGGCTGCTCATGCTGTTGTATGTGAATGGATGGTGCTGGCTGTTGCAATATGGCTGTGGTATGACATGTGTGTTGGGGATTGTGATGCCATGTCTGAGGTTTACCAATGCCACTCATGTATAACTGTCATGTGTGTATGAGTCCATTTTACAGTGCCCTGATGCCTGTGTTTTCTGTCTCCCTGTCTGCAGCGTCAACTGATGAAGAGGGCGGAGAAGGTGCTGTGGAGCACAGCGGCAGGGGTCGCACCACCAGCCGGAGACGCAAGGCCCGGATCCCCTCCCAGGTTGTGATCTCGTCGGGGAGTGAGGAGTCCGGTGCCGCGTCCCAGGCCGCAGCTGCCGAGGGGAGGTCCAAGAGGCGGAGGTTGGAGTTGGACTCCTCGGCAGCAGAAGGGGCAGCTGGGACCCCAGGGGCACAACGGAGGAAGATGGCACGGAGTCATCCAGGTTGGTGGGGGGTTTGGTGGAGGAGGAGGCCGTGCAAGCGACAGTGGCGGGGTCTGGAGGTGGGGATTCTACTGGTGCTAGTGGTGCAGTGCAGGATCAGGGACAGGAGGCAGCACAGGCCGCCGCGGAGGTGCCTGTGTGCAATCCTGTCCCTGCTCCTGTCACTGCATCATCTTGCACCAGCGGGGATGCCTACCTCCAGACCCGTTCTCAGGGAGAGGATTGGCTTACAACACCTGGCCTTCCTCTCCCTTCGGAGGTGGCTATCCTGCACCAGGTTGAGCGTGTCCAGGGTGGGGTGGCGTTGCGTCAACGGGCCATGCGAGCTGACCTGCAGTCTTTTCATGATGAGTCTGCACGTCTTCTCGCATGGCTCGTTGACCGCGTTGACCCACTGGGACAGCTCACCGGGGCTGGATTCCTCTGTTTCCTGGACCTTGTTCCGACCCCCTTCTCCACAGAACCCCCTATGCCCCAGTCGTCCTCCATGCCATCTTCCCACCCATGTGTCACCTGGGTGCCCTGTGGAGCTGCCTCCGACCGTGCGGCCAGGCTGGTGGACAACAGATCCCTGCCACAGTCGGGAGTCGGACGTCCAGCAGGGGTGGTCACATCAACGACTGCACCCCAGCTGGAGGAGGATGTGCAGGCACCATCGGACAGGGCACATGGACAGCAGCAGCTGCAGCAGCAGGAGGCTGTAGGTGGGAGCCACGATAGCTCGGGGCCTTCAACATCGGAGGGGCAGGCATCGGCCAGAGGGCAGGAGGACCCTGGACGGGAAGTGTCTTCCGTGTGGCAGCGGTTGGGCCACGCCGTAGATGCGGAGCGGCGGCAGGCGGAAGAGGCGCGGCTCACGATGGTCAGGGCGGAGAACTCCATGCGGAGGGCCCTGAGGCGGGCCGAGTGCCTCGAGGCAATCCGCAGGGAGTTGGAGGTGAACATGTCGGCGTCCCTGCGGACCCTCGGGGCCATGGAACAGGACCGCCTCCGGGACATAGACGAGGAGTTCGATGATGCCCTGGCCCGGAACACCACTAAGTGAGCCGCTGGACTGGCCCGCCGCCATTGTATATAGTTATTTAGTGATAGGTTTCCTTTGTAGTTTATTTTTATTTGGAGTCGACGGACACTGCTCCACCTTTTGTATATAGTTCAATTTTAGATAGGTTTTTTGGTAGGTTTCATTTCTTCTCTTGGGATGATGGACCCTGAATACTTTGTACATAGTTGGACTTTGGATTTGGATATTTTTTTTACTATGAATATTTTTTCCCATGGAGCAATGGTTTTCTATTTCTTTTTTCCCTTCATTTCCTTTTCATGGACTTGAACTTTGGAAGATATTTTTTTGGATTATCATTTATTGATTTTAATTTGAAAAGGGACAGCCAGCTTAATTTTGTTATTTTTTTACTTGTGTATTTTGGTTAATTTTGATTGCCATTGCTGTTGTTTTTAATACATTATTTGGACTTTTTCATTCTTCAATGTGTGGTTTCATCTCATTGTTTTCATGCATGTCATGATATGGGTTTTCAGGTTCACTTGCAACCATTGTGTGTGTGTGTGACACATGTGTTGATTTACATTGTTTCCATTGGAGTAGTATCATGGGCACATGTAATACTTGGTTGTGTCTTTGGGCTGTGGTGCCTGGCCATGAGGCACATGCTTGAGGATTGTCAGGGCCTGTGGGCAGGGGGACATGAGTGGGGGCCTGGTGGAGGCTGCCCCTGGATGCTGGGGGGTGGGGGTGATAGGGGACATGAGTGGGGGCCTGGTGGAGGGTGCCCCATGACTGCTGGGGGGTGGGGGTGCAAGGGGACATGAGTGGGGGCCTGGTGGAGGCTGCCCCTGGTGGCTGGGGGGTGGGGGTGGTGGGAGACATGAGTGGGGGCCTGGTGGAAGGTGCCCCTGCACTGCTGGGGGGTGGGGGTGCAGGGGGACATGAGTGGGGGCCTGGTGGAGGCTGCCCCTGCACTGCTGGGGGGTGGGGGTGGTGGTAGACATGGGTGGGGGCCTGGTGGAGGGTGCCCCACAGTGCTGGGGGGTGGGGGTGGTGGGAGACATGAGTGGGGGCCTGGTGGAGGCTGCCCCTGGTGGCTGGGGGGTGGGGGTGGTGGGAGACATGAGTGGGGGCCTGGTGGAGGCTGCCCATGGTGGCTGGGGGGTGGGGATGGTGGTAGACATGGGTGGGAGCCTGGTGGAGGCTGCCCCACACTGCTGGGGGGGTGGGGTGGGTGGGAGACATGAGTGGGGGCCTGGTGGAGGCTGCCCCTGGATGCTGGGGGGTGGGGGTGGTGGGAGACATGAGTGGGGGCCTGGTGGAGGCTGCCCCTGGTGGCTGGGGGGTGGGGGTGGTGAGAGACATGAGTGGGGGCCTGGTGGATGGTGCCCCTGCACTGCTGGGGGGTGGGGTGGCAGGGGGACATGAGTGGGGGCCTGGTGGAGGCTGCCCCTGCACTGCTGGGGGGTGGGGGTGGTGGTAGACATGGGTGGGGGCCTGGTGGAGGGTGCCCCACAGTGCTGGGGGGTGGGGGTGGTGGGAGACATGAGTGGGGGCCTGGTGGAGGCTGCCCCTGGTGGCTGGGGGGTGGCGGTGGTGGGAGACATGAGTGGGGGCCTGGTGGAGGCTGCCCCTGGTGGCTGGGGGGTGGGGGTGGTGGGAGACATGAGTGGGGGCCTGGTGGAGGGTGCCCCTGCACTGCTGGGGGGTGGGGGTGCAGGGGGACATGAGTGGGGGCCTGGTGGAGGGTGCCCCTGCACTGCTGGGGGGTGGGGGTGCAGGGAGACATGAGTGGGTGCCTGGTGGAGGGTGCCCCTGGATGCTGGGGGGTGGGGGTGGTGGGAGACATGAGTGGGGGCCTGGCGGAGGCTGCCCATGGTGGGTGGGGGGTGGGGGTGGTGGGAGACATGAGTGGGGGCCTGGTGGAGGCTGCCCCTGCACTGCTGGGGGGTGGGGGTGGTGGGAGACATGAGTGGGGGCCTGGTGGAGGGTGCCCCTGGATGCTGGGGGGTGGGGGTGGTGGGAGACATGAGTGGGGGCCTGGTGGAGGGTGCCCCTGCACTGCTGGGGGGTGGGGGTGGTGGAAGACATGAGTTGGACATGAGTGGGAGCCTGGTGGGGGCTGCCCATGGTGGCTGGGGGGTGGGGATGGTGGTAGACATGGGTGGGAGCCTGGTGGAGGCTGCCCCACACTGCTGAGGGGGTTGGGGGGTGGGAGACATGAGTGGGGGCCTGGTGGAGGCTGTCCCTGGTGGCTGGGGGGTGGTGGGAGACATGAGTGGGGCCCTGGTGGAGGGTGCCCCTGGACGCTGGGGGGTGGGGGTGGTGGGAGACATGAGTGGGGGCCTGGTGGAGGGTGCCCCTGCACTGCTGGGGGGTGGGGGTGGTGGGAGACATGAGTGGGGGCCTGGTGGAGGCTGCCCCTGCACTGCTGGGGGGTGGGGGTGGTGGGAGACATGAGTGGGGGCCTGGTGGAGGGTGCCCCTGGATGCTGGGGGGTGGGGGTGGTGGGAGACATGAGTGGGGGCCTGGTGGAGGGTGCCCCTGCACTGCTGGGGGGTGGGGGTGGTGGAAAACATGTGTTGGACATGGGTGGGGGCCTGGTGGGGGCTGCCCATGGTGGCTGGGGGGTGGGGATGGTGGTAGACATGGGTGGGAGCCTGGTGGAGGCTGCCCCACACTGCTGGGGGGTGGGGGTGGGTGGGAGACATGAGTGGGGGCCTGGTGGAGGCTGCCCCTGGTGGCTGGGGGGTGAGGGTGGTGGGAGACATGAGTGGGGCCCTGGTGGAGGGTGCCCCTGGATGCTGGCGGGTGGGGGTGGTGGGAGACATGAATGGGGGCCTGGTGGAGGGTGCCCCTGCACTGCTGGGGGGTGGGGGTGGTGGGAGACATGAGTTGGACATGAGTGGGGCCCTGGTGGTGCTGCCCCTGCACTGCTGGGGGGTGGGGGTGCAGGGGGACATGAGTGGGTGCCTGGTGGAGGGTGCCCCTGGATGCTGGGGGGTGGGGGTGGTGGGAGACATGAGTGGGGGCCTGGTGGAGGCTGCCCCTGAATGCTGGGGGGTGGGGGTGGTGGGAGACATGAGTGGGGGCCTGGTGGAGGGTGCCCCTGGATGCTGGGGGGTGGGGGTGGTGGGAGACATGAGTGGGGGCCTGGTGGAGGCTGCCCCTGCACTGCTGGGGGGTGGGGGTGATAGGGGACAAGAGTGGGGGCCTGGTGGAGGCTGCCCACAGTGCTGGGGGGTGGGGGTGCTGGGGGACATGAGCAGGTGTGCAGGGCTGTTTTGTGGGCTGCCTGCAGGGGCCATGGAGGGTGTACAGGGAACACCTGTGAGGACCCACCCAGCCTAATCGCGTGTGTAACTTCCCGCGCACCCCTGTAATACACGTACCCAGCCAAATCGCGTGTGATAATTCCCACGCACCCCTGTAATACACGTACCTGGCCAAATCGCGTGTGATAATTCCCGCGCACCCCTGTAATACACGTACCCAGCCAAATCGCGTGTAAAACTTCCCGCGTACCCCTGTAATACACGTACCCAGCCAAATCGCGTGTGATAATTCCTGCGTACCCCTGTAATACACATACCCTGGCTAATCGCGTATAAAACTTCACGCGTACCCCTGTATACACGTACCCTGGACAATCGCGTGTAAAACTTCCCGCGTACCCCTGTAATACACGTACCCTGTCTAATCGCGTGTAAAACTTCCCGCGTACCCCTGATATAAACGTTACCCGCTTTGCGTTCCTTGTTTGGCAGCCCTGTAAACTGGTCCAGGGTTAGCGCAGCCCTTTGCGATGATTTCGCGATTTGAATGGCTTTTCCTTGCGCGAGGGCGTTCTTGGGGGCGTTACTGGCGCTGCTGCAGGGTCGCTGCGATACTCTGCGCCACGGCTGGTTTGGGAGCCTACAATCCATGAATACGCTGTGCGTGGAAATCGGTTTTAGCGCACGCGCCTGGCGCAGACAATCGCACGCGGACACTCTGCGCCAGCCGTTTGCGACACTTTTCTGCGAAATTCTATGAATTACCCTGTTAATTGGAGTACTGCTAGGAAGAAGATGGCATATGAGATAGGATACATACCTTGGGCCTCATTATAAGTCAGGCGGTAAGGGGTTAACAGCGCCGGTAAAGGTGCCGGCGCCGTCAACCCCGTACCGCCTGATTACGAGGTCCCCTCGCGGGACCCACTCTGCACGTCTGGTTTTACCGGACGTACAGAGAGGGTCCCGCGAGTGGAAGAGGGAGCAAACAACGGGCCGTTCGTAATCGGCCCGTTGTTTGCTCCCTCTCCCATTCAGCCCTATGGGGCTGAAATGGGAATGGGGAAGGTCAGGGCCCGGGTTCCTGAAGGGAGGAATTACCAGGCCCTTCAAACTCGGAATGGCCCGGTAATTCCCCATTCTGGGAACCCGGACCCGATTTTGGCGGCAGCCATGCTGCCAATAGCGGCATGGCTACCACCAAAGTCGTAATGACGTCCCTTGTGGTGTTTGGTTATTTATCAACCCGTTGACTGCCTATTGTGTGCTAATCTCTACAACCTTTCCCACCTATTACCTTCCCCTCTTGCCCAAAACTCCTGGGATCTATTTGAGCTAACTATCAAGCAGTAAAATCGACGTTTGGACTGCAGTATTATTTCAAATCAATGTGCTGGTAGTCAATGGCGCAATTGCTTCCGAAACTGCCCTAGTGGTGTAATAAAAATGTCTTAACAACTGTGCCTTCCGCCACTCGCTTTAATTATAATCATTGGCAAAGCCAACAGTTTTGCCCTAATAGACTAACAATAGGGTAAGTGGTTTAACTTTAAATGTTTCAGAAATGTGCACTCGTCTGACAGATTGGGGGAGGGTGGGTAAAAAGGGTTTATAATGTGCTAGCCACAGCGGGAGTGAAGGATGCAGTGGTTTAAGAATAAGAACAGTACAAGTGCACAGATATTTTTCAAGATAACATCACAGACAGAAATCTAAGAATGAAACTCTGTACCATGTCCTAAATCATGAAATTAATGTGTGGTTGCAAGCGTTCTTAAGATTTGCTTCGATCTCCAAGGGTTATAGGGCCTCATTCCGAGGTGGGCGGTAAGGGATTCCGGGCACCGTTAAGGAAACCGGTGCCGGTAATCCCTTACCACCCAATTCCGAGGTCCCTTAGCGGGAACCGTAAAGGACGTGTGGTCTGACCACACGTTCTTTACAGGTCCTGTTAAGGGACCTTGGAGCTAATAACGGGCCCGCAATAAGCGCACCCGTTATTAGCGCCTTCTCCCTTCCCATTGAGCCCTATGGGGTCTCAAATGGGAATGGGGAATGGCATTTAGAATGGGGATTTACCGGGTCCGCCTATGGCGGAATGTCCCAGTAAGTCCCCTCTCCAGCAGACCGGACCCAGACACGATTTTGGAGGCAGCCACGGCGCTAATAGCGCCATGGCAACCTCCAAAGTCGTAATGAGGCCCAAAGTCTGTCAGCATAGCTGTGGCCATCCCTCGCACTCCTAATTTTCCACACGATTCTTGGCGTCTAGGAAACAGATGCGAGCCTTTCAACATTAAACTGGAAACACAAACAGCTGTGTAGCAACCACACAGTGAACCGTTTTTTTTTAAACATTCCGGTAGTGAACAGTTTATAAATCGTTCATTTGCAAATAGCTTTCACGAAAAAACATGAGCTTCCAGAACCAAGTTAATTCGAGATTTGAGGCAATTTAGAAAATCTGGCTTGTGAGCTACCCTGCGTGGTTTTATGTTGTGCCTGTTATCAAAGGTATCATGAGAAAGCATGGACATATAAAATCAGTCGCAGGACATATAAAATCAGTCGCAGCACATCATAGCATGTGTCCTGCCCATGCAAAGAAACACTTACACTGACAGAAAAACCAAAAATACATCTTTTGCTGCTGAATTAGGTTTAAGCGTCAGCCAGCTGGCTAGAGGAATTAGACAAGGAAAAAAAGCCTGCTATTATGGTCCTCATTCCGGGTCGGCCGGTCCGGTAATACCGGCATTGATGTATTCCGGCACTCGACTGGACCGGGCAACTACAGGTTTGCCGGTGAGGCACCTGAGTTACCTCCACCTAAGAGCTGGAGGCAAGGCAAGCCGTCATTACTGGCACCGGTGTTGCCAGTGCCGGTAATGATGGTAAATCCCTCACAAATGGGGATTAACACCGTCACTCCGGCACTCGGAGTCTGGGGGCAGTGCTGCCAGTCTGAATGCTTGAAATTGTAATAGCCTTTGCTGGTATCCTGGTGGGTTTACCACCAGGATACCGGCAAGGTTAGAATGAGGCCCATTGACCTGTAGTAGATGGTCTAGTAAAGAGGTGGTTATTATTCTGTTGCGGCCACTTTCTCGGGCTGTAATACCACCGCTTTACTGCGCTGCTGAATTCCAAGGTTAGCCTTGAAGTGCTGGATTTACCTCCAGCAAGGTGCTGAAGGTAAACCCTTCACTTGAATGCCAAAAAGCAGCTGATTTACCGCCGTTGAATAACCTAGAGTGACACCGTTTCTAATCCCGTAGTAAACTCATGGGACTAAGTGGAGGTAATGGCAAGTGAGTTTGCCGGTAATTCCACAGTAAAATCGCAGAATTACCACCAAACTATGAGACCTATATGCCCACCTTATGAATTTGATGGTCATTCTGTGATTTTTACTGTGGTATTACCACCAAACTCGTTTACCATTAGTGCCATTTGGCCCCACAGATTTACAGCAGGATTTCGGGGGGTGGCAATGCAGTGTTAGTCCTCATTTTGAAGTCCATAGGACTCCTGGGGATTTGGGCAGATTTGGCATAAATAGTAATTTCGCTTCAGTAAATAGGCCGATTTTTGGCATTGAAATGGACGAGCACCTTGCTACATATAAATCCGCCACTTCTACTTAGAACGCAGTGGTGCAGTAAAAGTGGTGGCCATCACTGACTCACTGACACTTTTCTATTGCACTGCTGAATTCATAAGGAGACCTACAGTCTTTTGCATTATAATTAAAAGGAAAAAGAAAGAAAAAGGAAGAAGAGAAAACAACACATAGCCTATGGTAGCTATTCTGGTAGCCAGACATACTTGGCTTTGATTAAAGGATGGAGAGACCGATACAATGACCTCTCACAGCAAACACGCATCGGCAAAGCCAACAGTTATGGATTTTGTGTAGGCTTGGGTAATGCATTTTCTAGGCACAGTCGGGATAGCACTTCCAGGTCATAAAATGGCATGAGGCGGCAAATGGTGCCAGTACCTGGACACAATATTGCAGTGTCCGGAAAATGCATATCTAATGCCTATAAAAATGCCAAAACATTTGGCTTTATCAATGCTTGGTTAAGATGCTAGGGTTGTACATTTAGTGGTTCAACCAGCAAGTGCCAAAGTTACCAGTCTCATCTTATATATAAAGCCTTACCATAATGTGTTTCAATCATGCCAGGAAATGCGTCGGCTCAAGGGTGCTTTTGATTATCATAAAGCACCCTCGAAGGGTACTTTTTTGACTAAGGGGCATGATTTGGGCAAGGCGCCGCTCATTGGCACCTTGGAAGGGGGTCCTGGCCAATCAGGAGGCTTGGAACGCAGGCTGCATTGTATGCTGCAAGCCCACGTTACGAGTAGCCTGGGTGCCACTAGCCAGCGCCCCCTTCCATTCCCCGCTCCTCCTTCCCTCCCCCTTTTATCACCTGTGTAGCTTCCTACAGAGATACTAAGAGTATAATTCACACTGCACCATGCTTTCCCAAGTTTGTTTCAACATTGATGATGTCATGGTCATCAACACTGAAAACAGACTTGGAGAAACAACAGTGCGGAGCAGCCCCCCGCTGCGCAGTGAGGTAAATTTCTTATTTTAAAGAAAATGTTTCAAACCATTAGCACCCGCATAGATAATAACATGGGTGCTAAAGGTGATATGCCCCTCAGCGGTGGCTGACCCTGTTGATAACTGCACCGTTGAGTGCGTTAAGGGATCCTCTCACCTTGTGTGGCGGGCCGTTACCTACAGGAAGGTTTCTCTGTTCTCATCTGACAAATCCTGTCCCCAACTCGTGTGACTTGCTTCTTTCTCGTCTCTTTTCAAGGTTAGCCTGTCCAAAGACAAATCTCTGTGTCTGTGTTCAATATTATACAAACTTCCCTCTTTTCCTTGCAACTGCATATTTTCAAATCAATCATATTTTTCCTTTCCTTTGGATTCTTTTGTGGTCCTCATATCATGATAGACCTTATCGATTTTGTCCCAATGCTTCCTATGTCACAATTATTTTCTAGATTTGCTCTAGATGTACCTGGGATTGGTTCATGTGTCGGGAAGGATTCTTCTATGTCTTCCCAGGCTACTAATGGATTTGGTTCCATTAACTCTTTTTCTGTGCTATCAATGTTGCGTGCCCTTTGTCTCCTTTTGAGTTCTATCTCTTCGTCAAGCTCTCTTCGTTTCCTTGCTTCCTCTCTTACTTTTTCCTCTTCCTGTATTTTCACCTCTCTCCTCTCGTTTGCCCTACGTATTTCTTCATCCCTTCGTCTTTGCATTCTTTTATCTCTTAATTTCTGTTCTTTCTCTTCCTCTCTCTTTCTTTCTAGCTTATCCTGTTCTTTGATTGCTCTCTGCCTGTTATCATATTTCCTTTGCTCCTCTACTCTTTCTTGCTTTTCTCAGCTGCTCATCTTGATACAGCTGTTCCCGTCTTTGTCTATTCTTTCTTTCGGCCTTGTCTTCTTTCAATCGTTCCTCTTGTTCCCTGTCTTTTTTAGATTATTCATTCTGGTATTCATTTTGCCTTACTTCCTCAATTCTCTTTCCGTCAAGTTTGAGCAAAATCTGACTGCCCATCCATTTGCTCTGTGTGAGCGCTACCTCATCAGCCTTATCTTTCTCTCCTTCCCATCTCTTTATCTCCCTTTCTATGTCTGTGGATGTACTTGGTCGATGACTTCTCTCCTTGTCCCATGGGACTTTTAGAAATCTCTTTCTGGAGTCTTTCCTGAACTTTCTTCGCTGCTATGCGTAAGTGACTCATATGCCGGGTTGCTGTACCCTATTGCCGCCTTAAGCTGTCTTAATGGGTACACTCTCTCGTACTATCGCCATTTACTTCAGGTACGGCGGGGGGAGCAGAAGGCTCCTCAGCCCCTTCTTTGCACTTGTTAAGCATCCAGTCTTCAGGAGGTGGGTCTTCTCTTTCCTCATGGTACATTTTCCAGAGCTCTAAGCTTGCTAGCCTCTTTTCTGACTTTTTTCCTGTGTATGCTCTGTGCAAGTATGTCGTCATGTGTTGCAAAACTGCTTTTGCTAATGATCCCCCTTGTGGCCATGGCATGAACAGCTTATCTGCCGAGCCCTTAACCCATTCTGCACTGTACTGCTTAAGCTTGGGTGCGTGATTTGGCAACTGCTTCCACAGATGTATAAGCGGAGTAATATCCTCCATTTTGACAAGTCACACCTGACTGTCAATACTCACCATTGTTTTTACACTTTTATAAATACTTTTCAGAAAAATAATACAATATGAGCGTGCACCAATCGTCGCATCTCCAAGCCTTTAATATCACGTTCTATTTCAATCTATTTCATTCACGTAACACCGTCAGTCAACTAATAAATAAATAATTACATTTCAAAATCTCTGTGCTTTCTTTCCCGTTCCTTCAATTTTCACTATTTCTTCACCACATATATATTATACAACATACTAACAGACAGACAATACTGACAGAATTGGCCAGCCCACATATATCTCTCAGTCCACCCTCTTTGTGACTGTTCCTGCCCATAAAATTACTCCTACGGAGTGTGAGCTGTTTCCTTTAACAGAACAATCTGTTTGTAGTCTACGTCATCCACATTGGGACTCTGAAACAGCTCCTTCTAAGCATCCGTTGATGTAGGTCTCGGGCTTATCATATAGATCTTCCCTGATCTATGTATCTTAATTGCTTGACATTCCTCGTCTCAAGTCGATTAATTAATAACTCGACACTCATCGTCTCAAGTTATTTGCCCCAACC